>NW_008693915.1:27293-45517 GCF_000695815.1 Acanthisitta chloris | reverse complement strand
CTGCTGAGTGCCATATTGCTCAACTGCACCTTACTGTGCCTGCTCTCCCTGTGCTGGGGGATTTGAACATCTGTCCCCTGCTCCAAGGAGCCTCCTGGTTCCCATCTGTCTTTGTGTGTGCTGCTGTTGAGGTTAAACATACTGCTCAGACCTTTGCTCCATGAGTCTGGTTGCAGGTTGAGGATGGAGCCATGCAGGCATTCCTAGTCCTGCCTGTTTATGGGGGTGTGTGCTGTAGATGCCAAAGTTTTGGAAAGAGCTTGCATCCAGACTTGCTCTGTAATATGCCCTTGGCGTGGCAGCCCAGGAGCAAGCCAGGAGAACTGTAAGAATGGTCAGAATTGGGCTTGATCCCCCAGTGCGCTGGACATCAGCCTGGCACAGGTCTGGCACTGTTGGCAGAGTTTGGGGGCCTCCAATCTCATGTGCCTGTTTACGTGAAGGTATGGAGCAGCCTGCATTTCCCTGTGTCTCAAGTACTGAGGTCAGCTGGACAGGCTGGGGCCTTCTGTGTGTCCTGGTTTTGTGAGAGGCAAGCCTGACCCTGAGCCTGACACAGCTCCCTGCAGTCAATACCAGAGCAAGGCAAGAGGAGAAGGGATTAGAGGCAGGGCGTGTTTTACAGTAATCCTGCAACGTGTGCTGCATTCCAGGCCAGGAGGAGCTGGGAGTCGAAGGCGCAGTGCGTGGAAGATGGCCTTTCCTAGAGCCCCATGGGGCAGGCAAGGGACAGTGTCCCTGCATCCCAGCCCTTCAGCTGAAGCTGCACTTGGGTACCAGCACAGTTGTCTAGTGCCTGGCAAAGGAGCTGTGTCATATTTTCTCTGCATTTAGAAGACAGGAACTCCATGCAGGAGCATGAAAATGGATCTGTGTGGTTCTCCAGGACGCCATGAGGGGTTAATCAGATTTTCTAGCTTTGGGAATTAAAACATTAACTGGTTTAGTCCTACCAAGCCAGCATGGCTGCAAAAGGGAGACTGCCTGCCTGCCATCTACACCAGCAACAGCAGGCTGGTTTATAGTAGCAATTGGCTCACCTATAAGTGGAAAGAATCTTTTTTATTTTACTTTTTTTTTGTATTAGGTGTTCCTGGTGCCCTGTGCTGAGCATGGTGCTCTGTTCTGCTGAAAGGGATGGAACTTTGCTACTGCTGTCTTGACTGGGAATATGGGGGGGGGTGGGGGTACAGCCTCTGTGCCATTGCACAGAGGTATACCATTGCTTGGCTTTTGCTTCTCATGGGCTTGATGTAAAGCGGCAAGAGATGCTGAGCTGGGAAATGGGAGATACAGTAGTGGAATTTTTATATTAATAACGTACAGTACTTCACACTCATTAAATTAATTAATTAAATCCCTCAGAACCCCAAGGCTACTGAGCAAGTTGATTTTAGTGTTAGGATTAAAAGTCTCTGTCACCCTTCCCCCATGCTAGCACAACACTTCTGCCTCCATCCTGGCTTTTGCTCTTTCCACTTGCAGGTTTCCTTGCTTGAGCTCTTTGCCTGCAGCCTGAGGATTGGATCTACCAGAGTGGCTTTCTAAGAACTGGCGGGAAAGTCTGCATATACGGTCTGCTTTTGTTTACAAAACAACCCATCTTTTGCCCTTGTCTGGGCATAAACTATTTCGTGGCCTGCTGGGGAGGACAGCTCTCATCACTGAAGCATGAGCCCGGCCAAGGGGCTGTCTCACAGTGGCTGGTTTTCCCAGTTGTCTGGGTACTGTCTCCTGCAGACTGGGACCATCTTCTCCTTGGGTACTCTGACATGAATGTTGCTGCCACCTTCATGGGGCATCAAAGCTCCTGACCAAATAGTCATCCTGAAATCATGGTCTGGTTTGCTGCACTGCAGCATTCCCAGGCTTGTTCTGTACCCTTTGAGTTCTCGGTAGTGCCATTCTGGGTGTCATTAGGTATGCAGCAAAATGCTTTTATTTACTGAAAACATGCGTCGTCCTTCCCTGTGTTCAATCTTGTATTGCAAAAGCTCGTAATGATGTTGTTTGATGTTTTCTTGGACATCCTGTCCTTGGGTGAATGTGCAGGTCACACTCAAGGCTGATGGATCAGCTCCACCCCCCTCACCTTTCGTTGAGCTAGGATACTCTGGCATTTCTGCACTGCACTCAAAATACCTTAAAGCGGCTGACTTCCATTAAGCCATTCAGGATGGGTGTAGCTGAGCTGGTCTCTCTCCTGCAAGCAGTGGTTAACATCCTCAGTGGGTTTCAGTGGTGTGGACATGAAATCTCAGTGTGCTGTTCTGACAGTGCTACTCCTGCATGCATCCTGCAGATGCGTTTTTAAACAAACTGCAGATATTTAGTGTATGGAGTTTTTTTCATAAAAGCCTGCTGTCTATGCTCTCCCAGTGTGGTAACCTCTGTCAGCCTGGCTCTGATTGATGCTATTAATATTTCAGAGATCGTTTAGGATCTCCACCTTGGCTGTGCTCCTCACTCAGGGAAGAGCTGTCCTGCGTGGATGCCTGCAGCTGCCAGAGTAGTGCACTTGCTGCCTGGCAGTGTTTTGGAGGCAGGTCTGCAGGTTAACAGGGCCACCAGGACTAATGGTAGCACAAAAAACATCAAAGAGCTAATTGTTAGCCTCTAGCAGGTCCAGGGGGGTTCTTTTCATTCTCTAGGTGATGGTCTTTCAGCTTCCTTGAGACATTCTGTTCTGTTCTTGCCTTTTGGCGCCGACTGCATTTGGCCAAGGACCTTGGTGTGGAGGGGTGTCCCTGTGCCTCCGCTCTGCCCTTCCAGTTACTGAAGCTACCAAACCAAAAAGAGCTCTGCGTCTCTCTTGTGTTTTGGTTCTCCCTTTGCCATTGTACCATGTATGATTTGACCACGTGGAGTTGTTTCTGCTGCACCGTTACTTGCCTGTGGGGACCGTCAGTGCAGACTGGGAGGTGACTGACATCTGTCATTGGTGCTCTGCACGCAGTCTCTGGCTGTCTCTCAGGAGCTACACATGGACCCATCCTGCACCTCGCTGCCACGCACCCTGCTCTTGGTCTGCTGTAAGCAGTGGAGCTGCACGGCTGTTCCTCTTGATGCAGGAGAGCTGTGGTGATATATTCCTTGCTTAGTCTTCCCCATGGGGCCCAGCTAAATCCAGCTGCAGGAATGGGGCTGACATGCTGCAGGAATAGGGGCTCCGACAGATCCAGGAGACAGTGAAGCCATGTGACTGAATACCAGACTGTGTTTGCTCTGCCTAATTATCAAAAGTATGAGTTTGTTCTGCTAGGTGCACATTATGCCTTTATTGTGGTGTAATTATGCCAGCTGCCTATGTTTAGTGTCATAAAAAGGAATAAAATGCCCATTACCCGCCTAAAGAATTCTTCTTGTGGGTTTTTTTTATTTTTATTGCTCTGGAGTACACAGTGGGGATATCTTTGATCGGCAATTCTCCATGCAAAATAGCTAGTGAAATACTGTGCCTTTCAGAGTGCTCCTCCAGCCAGCAGCCTGCAAAGGCAGCTGGCCCACCAGCCTCACCTGGCGCTGCCTCTGCTGCTTACTGCCAGCCCGATCTGGTGGTCAAGATGGTGAAGCCACCACAGTGCCTTCCTCTGTGGGAACTGGACTACTTTCTGGCAGCATTTCCCTGCTGCCATCCAGGTCCCAAAGCTCCCTCCTGCTGAGAGAGCACCCGAGAGGTGCAGGATGCTTTCCAAGCCTGGGAGAAGATGCAGCCTCTCTACCTGCTGAGCTATTCAGAGAGACACAATGGTGCCTGCGTCTGACCAAGCTGGCTTTGGGCAGAATGATGTGTAAGGAGTGCCATGCCCAGGGGAAGCAGCTAAGGTTGTCGAGAGAGCAGTGGAGAGGGATGTGCGGGTGGGAGCCATGTGCCCCTTTGCCCTGCCTCATCTGAAGTGCTGAAAACACAAGCCAAGTGGCATGAACCTGCCAGCAGCCTGGTGGTGCTCTTGCAAGAGCAGGGATGCTAAACCTCATTCCGCAGCCAGTCCACAGCCCCTGAAATCGTTTTTTTTCTGCTTTGGGGTTTCTTGTGGCATCTAAATATCTATGTTTCTGTGATGCTGAGAGATGTCTCGAAGGAGTCAGGTCCTCCAAGAACTGAGGTTCTGTGCAAACATCAATTACCAGAACACGTACCCTGCCAGGGAAGAGCAGCAGGGGGCTTGCTTTGTGTGTGTAAATCCTAGGGGCATTTTGGTGATATTAAATAATTTCTGATGAAAAAAAATTATAAAAACGTCCATATCCAAACCCCACATCTTTTGAGGTTGTTAAAAGCCGACTTTCCTTCTGATAGTTTCAGTCTCTAATTGGAAAATGACTTTATTAGTCTCATTAGGAGTGGTTAGTGCTGGCTATAGATAGCTCTTAAATATGTGGTTTTGGTGGATGGTAAATCTGTTGGGTTAGTTGGCTTATTTTTCAATTCAGTACTTTCAGCAGGTCCCTGGTCTCCCCAGCCCAGCCGTGCCACAGATACCTCGCACAACGTCCCTTTTAATTCCCTCCACTTATTTTTTACGTCAGGTGTTCCTTGAAGTGGCCTTCACAGCTCTCCACCCTTTCAGCCGACGACTACGTCAGGGGAAGATGGACTTGTGCCTCCCCACAGCTTCATTGCATATGCACACGCTGTCTACCCCGGCGGCACGATTGCCTTGGTGAAGAATCCAAGGGGCTGCTGATAGCAATCATTGATTAAGAGGGTAATTGTCCTGAAAATTCAGATTGATCAAAAGGCAGAAATGATAACTTGTGTAACTGTGTTTAAAACCACGTCCTGTCAATAGGGGAGACTGAGACGTGGCAAGCAGAAAGCAGGGAGAATTGGATGTGCGAGCTGGTGAGTGTGCCTGTGGTTCAGGGAGGAGGGGGAGCCATTCTTCCTTGGGGTCTGTTGCAGGATGTTTCTTGTCACTGACGCTGGGCTATTGGAGATTCAATCACTTTTATCTTCCCCTCTCTCTCAATCCAAATGCCTTTTCATATTAGAAAATTAGAATCAGCTCTGCTCATGCAAGATTTATTAGCTCTGCTGAGCAATACCACAGAAGAGTAAATGATGTCGCATTTCAGGGGCTTTTTACACATTATGACCAAACTTGCAACTTCTTAAGTATTCTTCCATTGAGCCACTGCAGAGTGTGAAAGGGATGGGGAGAGAAACTTCTCTCTGGAAATAGTTCTGCAGCAGTCCTGATGTCTTTTTTTATTATTGGAATGATTGGATTTGGTTGCTAATACAGATCTTCTCTGTGGGCTGAGTTTCTGTGCTTATTGCTCTGGAAATCGAACTCTTAACAATTGAGCCTGTTCATCGTGGTTTTTTCTTGGTTCCCTTTGTAGAAACACTTTTTGGTGCTAAAATGTGTGTCTTCGGAACTTTCCTGCTAGCTGACACTGATTTACATCTGAAGGCAAATCTTGTTTCCTGCTCAGTTTTTTTCCCGTTGTGTTTTCAACTGGATGGCTGCTTTTTTAAATGCTTTCTGACCTTGTGTTGTACACAGTTCATGTTTTGCGAAGTGGTGGTCCTTTGGTCTTCAGGCAGTAGATGCTGAAGCTCTTTCAAGATATGAGTTAATTTAGGCTCATAACACTCAATTTATAGTATTGTGGGGATATGGAGGCATGGAGGGGGTTGGATGATTTTCCTGTGAATCCATATCAGAGATTGAAAGAGAAATTAGGTCTCATTTCTCCTGCCTCTGGATTTCAGCCATAAGGCTTGTTTGTGAGGCTTTTCACTTTCAAATTGCTTTGCAGGCATTAAATCCATGCAGCATCCTCATGGGCTGGCTGCACAGGAGGGTCACTCAAGTCAGAATGACCGGTTGTTGGGAGCCTCTGCGTGAGCTGCTGTTCAGTTTTTCTCCCCATCTCAACAATTGAAGCATTTTAGATTCACAGTATTTCACTGATGCTACACAAATCCCTGGTGTTCTGCAGCACTCCACCCCTCTCACAATGGACACTGCATATGTAACCCCCATACAAAAATGGCTGTTGTCACGGTAGGCATCATTTTTCTGCTAGTTCTGGTTTGGAATATTACCAAAAGGGAGGAAATTTTTCTCCAGCCGTCATTATTTAGGAAAGTAGACAGCACTACACAGGGATGCTGATACCACTGCTCAGTGTTTTACACCCAGCAAAACCAGTATTAAACAACAGAACCTGGAATCAAGCTGTGAAAGGGAATAGTTCATTTATAGCTTCATCTGCTGTCATCATTGTGCGGTAGAACCCAGCGCCTGCAACTGAGCTTCTGCCAGTCTTTTGTCTATTTGGGTCTGACTTTTTCTTGACATGGCTGAGCTGCTGGGAGGATTGCAGTGCAGTTAGGGTGGAGGAGAGGTTGGGGTAGCATTGTGGTTAAGATGTTCTCTCTCATCTATCAGCATAGCCAACATGGGGCAACTGCATGGCTCACCTTTGTGGGCTCCAAATGCTCAGTGTCATCCTCTGCTTGGCAGGTTTAAAGAGACTTTATTAACAGGCAGTGCTAATTACATTTAAAATAACACCATAGTTGGACCTGTCCAAGTGCCAGTCTAACTTGGCGCATAGTTTTGCCATTCATCTTAGCAAAAAGCATTTTTGAAGAGCTGCTTAAAACAGCGGCTGGCTGGCAGGGAGGTTTCTCATCAAGTGTCAGTGCTTGGGAGGCAGATACACTTGACAAGCAGAAGGACTTGACTTTTTCCCCTTCCGTGTACAAGCACTATGTATTATTCAAGGTCTTCCTAAGTCAATGCTGGGTTATTAATCGGTCGTTTCTCTGCATGTTAAATTTGCCTACTAATTTCGAGGCTCAGGAATAAGACTGCAGGAATGAGCTTGCACAGTATTTTCTTTCCCTCTGTGGATCTCTGAGCACCCATGTGTGCAATCTGGGGCTGCTGCACGCTCTTGCCTTGGGTTCAGATGATGTAAGGCTGCCTGTACGCCAGCTGCATGAGGAGGTAAGGCCCAGGTTATTGACTTAATATTCCCATTTCCAGATAGTCACTGACAATAAGGGGAGCAGAGGCAGGGCCAGAGCAATAAAAGCCTTGCTGATCCTTGAGAGATCAGGCAAGACCCCCAAAAGCCACCTCCTAAGGACTAGAGGTGCTACAGTCTGATATATCACTACAGAAAGATAGAGTGGTGTCCAGGTGTGGGGCAGGCGTTGTACATAGCCCAGGAGGAGTTTGATCCATGACATAGGTGCTACCCACCTCCCCTTGGCTCCCGCTCTGTTTGCAGGCTGATGTAATGAGTTATTTGCAGCTGGTTTGGAGATGGCCTCTGTGTATTGGGACTCTCTCTCCCCTGTCCCCCCGCCAGACTTCCATACCCTGCTCTCCTCTCCCTTCACAAGCTCTGGTGCTGCCTGTGGTAGGCAAGGCACGTGGGCCAGCAGCACCTCCACGTTCCAGGAATCACGTCAACTGTCATTACTTACATTACCTTGATTGGGAACAGTCAGTTATGTCACCGTCCATCATCGTGTCTCTCCCAGGAGACGCTGAGGAAGGAGGAGAGGAGCAGAAATTATAAAGCGCTTCTGTGGTGCTCCGCCAATCCCACTGCTCAGTTGGCTGAACATCTGTCATCAGGCAACTGAGAAGAAGGTGCTTTGTCTGATAGATCTACCCACTGTAGCTCCACAGGGAGGAGCCTTCTGCAACACTGAGGCTGCCCCATGGGAGGAGCACTGGGGAGTTTTGTGGAGTTTTAACATGAAGGGAATAATGCTGCTGCCTGGAAAGCACTGTGGGGTACTGCAGGAGAACCTACTGGACAGCTGGGACTGTGGGATGGGATCTCCTGACTGAGGGCTGCTGCTTTGAGCCAGGTAGAGTTACCAAAACTGACTCCAGTCCGAATGGGGCAGAGCTCGGACTTGCACATTGTCCCCAGCTGTGACTGCAGAGGATTCCTGGCCATGTCTCGGGCCAGGAGCTCCAAATTCCCCTAATGAGAATGAGATTTGGCTTCTGATGAAGGAAGCTTCTTATTTCTAATGGAAAATTAACTGGAAAGTGTCCAGCCCTGTCTGCCCCAATTGATTTGGGATTTTTACTCCAATTCCACCAGTGAGTCTCTGTCTCTGGTCCCCCTGATAGACTAGGGGACAACACATGGTAGTAGCTGTGTCCATCTCTGGTGGCAGAGCCCATGGTGCCATGTGTGGTGAGGAGGACAGTTCATCTGTCCAGCAGTCTCCAGTGAATAAATTTGTGACTGAACTCAGGGTGGGTTTGAGAGGGTAAGGAGGAACAGGAGCTCCTTGAGCATGGCCAGGGAGTGCTCCAGGGCTGTGAGGCCAGGTTCCCCAAGGTTTGCATGACAAGGTCTGTCAAGGCTGAAAGCAAGAATGGTTTGAGAAGCACATGTAGCCCAGCAGGACATACTGGGAGATGGGGAAGGCAGTAGTGCCTGCCTCCTTGTGTTTCATGCTATGTGTGTGCTGGTCCTGGCACTGTGACTTTGGGAGATAAGCTGTCTGTCAAGCACAGTGCTCACATACTGTTAGCTGGGCAGAGAGCAAGGGTGGTTTGACAGCAGCTGGACTTCAGTGAGTCCCAGTATGTGGGTGTTCAACCCAGCTTGGGACCTGGCAGTGCCTCTCCAGAGATCAAGCAGCTGGAGGGGAGAAAAGCCAGGACAGGAGGGGTCTGCAGTGGGGAAGAAAAGAAGTTTCATCATTCTGTATGTTTCTCCTTGGAGCAGCTCTGTCAAAGGCAAGAAGGCGGTTCAAAGGGAGATCTTAAAACACATGGAGGAACTGGCTGGCACCAGTAGTGGCACAGGGGTGCTGCACAGGGGATGCATGTGGGTAGGTCATGGGTGGCCGAAGCAGCCTGGTCTCAACCTGTGCAAAGCATCTTGTGCAAGTACAGCCAGCAGGGTCTGACCTCTAATCCATCCTGTCATTTAAATAACTTGCACTTTACAAAAGTGATGCTTTCTGTGAGTCAGAGGCATTGCTGCAGTTACTCTTAGCTGAGTTTGAAGAGCTCTTGCTGTCCCCAGCTTTAGCTGTAGGCATTGTTGTGTTGGATGGCTTGGGTGCATGGAGCTTGCTGGGCAAAAAAAAGATTGCAGAGGGTACATGGAGCAGAGGAAAGTTGCTCTGGAGGAAAGGTGGGTTGCCATGGTGGGGGGATAACTAGTGAAGTGAGTAAATACGTTTCTATAAACATGTTCAGAGCATCTCTGTGTGAAGAACTCAGCACAGTATTTCTGAGTGAATAGAAAGAGAGCCTGGGTTCAGTTCATATGTCTGTTTTCATTTCTTTTCTTCTTCTGGTCAACTGTGGCTGTAGATAAGAGTTTTCTATTTGAAGTTCAGAAGGGAAGGGAAATCCATTGTTAGAAGGGGAGACTTTCTTTTTGCTTGATACCTATCTCCAGCGACACAGCGGAGAAGGAAAAGATTTGCTATGATAAAGGTAGCTTTAAGGAGAGAGAAAAAAAAAGGCACATTGAGTGTTGCTTTTCTCTGTACTTCAAAGCCTGGAGTAATATGGAATAGTGTAAAAGAGAGAGAAAAAACAACCCAGCCCAGCCTCTGCACGGAGGCTGAGAGTGCCATAATAGAGCACCATCCTGGCCAGAAATCCAGCGCTCTGCCTGAGCCGTTCCTCTGAGCTCGGTGTGCTGGTGTTCAGTGTGCACAGCATCTACCAGGAGTCCTCAGGGATGGGCTGTAAATGGGGTGGATGCTCATCATGGGGGGAACAGAGGCAACGTTTTGCAGGTGTGCATCCTATGGAAGGACTGAACCAAGGGAAGTCACTCACTGGAAAGAAAATCAGGCAAGTCTGGAAGCAGTACGGGAAAAATGTGCCAATAAACATTTAATTATTAAAATAACCTGGAGTGTAAATGGAGTGTTTGATACGGCGTGGCAGAGTGAAAAAGCCAAACAGCACAGCTCTGGTGAAGGTTGTGGGCGGGAAATAGCTGCACATCTCCATCCATGCACCTCAGAGCCAGTGGGGTTGGCTTTCTGGGGTCCTGAGCTGTAAGATCAGCTTTTCTTGGGGGTCAGTTGTTTTTGAACAAACCAGAGTAGAGGAGTGCTGGGAACAGAGTGCCCCGAGTGCTACCCCTTTGCTTGGAGCAAGCATGGCTAGCTCCGTAAGCATACAGGAAGGCTCCAGCTCCATGATCATCAGTGGGACTCTGATGGCCCAAATGTGGGTCTGGGCAGTGCAACATGGACAGGAATGGCAGCTGCCTGACAAGGCAGGAGACAGGTGCAGCCCAGGGAACTGGAGCTTGTGACACCCCCATGGCAGTTCTGCTGTGTCCACACAGGCTTCCCTTTTCCTCTGGCCCTACGCGTACCTTCCAGCCAGACTGGTGGCATGGGGCCCCATGTATGCCCCACTGCTGTCAGAGTTCTGTGTTAGCCTGCTGCTGCTCTGCCAGCCTGGCTTGGGCTTGCTGAGCTGCTGGGACACCCCTGGAGGAGACATTACCCGAGACCTCCTGATCCCCTCCGAGAAGCTGCAGCAAGTAAAGGAGACAGCAAGCATGTGCTGGAGGCTTTGCCTCTGCAGGAGTCTGGGGAGGAGCAGGATGAGAAACCAACAAACTCATTTTCAGTACTGACCTGAGCGGAGGCTGGAAGTGAAAAGATTTCCAGCAAACCTGGGCTGGTCAGGGTTGCTAACGAGCCTTTCCTTTGAGCAATGTTTTACATTCTTTAAGGATCGCAGGGAGCTCTTGGGGAGAATCTGCTAAAGTAAATGGCAGAGTCAAGTGTGCTGGCTCCTTTCTTTCTCTTTTCTTTTCCCTTTTTTTTCTTTTCCCCTTTCTTGGTTCTCTTTATTATGTGGAGTTGCTCTGGCTCTTTCTCTCACTTCTGTTTCTCCTTTTGTTCTCTCTTTGTCTATTTATCACACTGTGAAGGTTGAAAGAGATGTTATTAATCTGGGAGAATGAAGGCAGGATTAGTGGTATGAATCGGATTTTGAGAGCTGTAATGATGGAAAGACTCGCTCTGCTGGCGGGCTGCGTGAGTTTGATAAATGGGGAGCACTCCAAACTGACTCGCGCCTTCCTCCGCACTGCTCGCTTTGCCCGCTGGGGCGTGCCATGCTCTCAGATCTGCCAGCCATCCCACACCGCTCCTACCTGAACCAGAGCAAAAAGCCAAGGGTAAATCAGAGACAAATATCTCCCATTGCACTTAAAGAGATCATTTCTTTCAACATCTTTTTCAAACAGAGTCCTGTCAAGTTCTTGGACAGCCTTGTGTGGAGGTAGGATCCTTCCTTGGAGTGTGGCTCGGAGCCACGGCCGTGCGTTATTGTCTCCTGCCGTGGCTTTGCGGAGAGCAGTGAGGAGTTAGCGTGGCTACAGCAGAGCTCTCATCCTGCAAGGCACAAAGAAGCAGGATCATCTCCGTAGGGCTGCACACTGCTATGTTTGCCTCCTGAGGATTGCATCGGGCTTCAAAGCCCTGTGGGGCTGGGAGAAAGCAGAGGGTATTTCATCAAAAGTTGCTTTGGGGTCTTTGCTCTGAAATCTCCTGAATAAGCAGTCCTGCCCTTGCTTAACATGAGTCAGGTCCCCTGTTACCAACCTTGAGGAGGGACAAAGCAGCCTCTCAGAACAGCAGCCAGGCAGAGTAACAGCTCCCAGCTATGGGGCAAAGCAGGAGTCTCTGGACCAGCATCTTTAGTGAGTAGGGTTCTTTCCTGGGATTACCCCACTACATGATCACCCACTTGAATACTTCCTCATCCTCACCCTTGGATATGTGGTGACCTATCTTGCACCCTGCAGAGCCAGAAAAGCTAGGGACAGTCTCATGGGTGTAGGTTATGTTGCACTTTGAAGCAAGTACAGAGCTCACTGCACACTGAAGTTATGCCACCATGTGGGGACTGCACCCTTGTCTTAGGGTACTTCAGAGAGTCCTTACCCCAGCCTCTGCTATGGTCTCTGCTGTGGACATTTTGGGCTTGCTTCTTGGTCATGACTAAATCTGGGGTTTGTGGTCCAGCCCAGAAGCATGCATTTGCTGCAGTGAGATGTGGTTGTGTGAAGGCCGTGTGCAATGTGTTGGGAAGGTCTGGGTGCTTTAGTGCCCCTTGCCCCAGAGGCTGTGGACATGGACTTGGTCCTACAGCCCATCCAGGGAAGCAGCAAGTGCATGGTGGTGGATGCAGGACCACCCACCATTGCAAGATTTGCATCTCACCTGGTTTAAGCAGGGGATTATTGCTCAGTAGAGTAGGGGGAACGGCAGAGTGTGGGACAGATCCTGCTTTGAAGAGGGAGTCAGACCACCAGGCAGCCCAGAGTTGTCAATGTCCCTTTAACTACAAGGTAATGGACTCCCCCGCGCTTGGGCTGAGCTCTGCTCCTGCCTTGGCAGGAATGGTAATGATTGTCAAGGTAGAGCTAATGAGACGTGCACATCTTTAAAGGATCGTGGCTTCCGAGACAAAATTAAAAGAAAAAAAAGAGAAAAGATGGGGAAGGAGAGAAAGTCCAACTGCACTGCCTTGGCCAGCGAAGCATCTGTCCATCTGTCCTGCCTGCCCTTGGCAGGATCACCTCTAAATGACTAGCAGGGCCTCTTTGCTTGCTGCTGCAACTCCCATTTGGCCCTGTGAGCCTCTTCACCTCCCTGTGACCTCCCCCACAGCCCCTGCAAGGGCTCTGGTCCCCAGGATGAGGGAGCAGGGCACTGCTGGGTGTTTGACACCTTTGCTGGGCAGGCAGCAGGGCAGGCAGCCCAGCCCAGCTGCTGTGTGGCTGTGGGGACACTGGAGCTGGAAAGTGGCATAGGAGGAAGGCATACAAGGAGATGAAGGACACAGGAATGACCTGTCCTGGATCAGCTGAAGATGTGGGGTTGGTGGTGCTGTCAGTAGTGGCTGGCTCATCCCTCTCCGTTCCTTTCTCCCAGGTCTGAGATGATGCGCTTGGCATTTCCAAGAATACATAAAGGTACTGTCTGGATGCCAGGGAGTTAATGATCTCTCAAATGCCTGTCCTACTGGGGTCAGGGAGGAAGAGATGTCTCCCCTTTGGTGCTGGGAAATGCCCCGTGGCCACTTCTGGCACAGGAGAGGCTGTGCAGATCAGGCTGAGCCAGGATGTGACCCTTTGGGAAGAGCTGGCAGGGAAGCTGGGATGTTGTGTGCAGTGTGTGGTGTGACTGCCTGCGTATACTTTTCCTCCTGTTCTCACTATTTCAACTTCACAGGTTGAATTGGTTCAGAGCAGCCAAACTAAATGAGGAGATAAATGATCAGTCAAATATTTCTTAAATCCTGTCTTTAAGAGCTAAGTGCTTGGCTGGAACTTTAAGGCAGGTAATGAGGCTCTCTTCAGATCAGCTTGTGATGTGGAAACTGCTAGATTGACCAGGCTGCAACTGGAAGAAAGCTGTCACAGCCAGGGACAATGCGGCACGGGACTCCCCATGCCCCAGCACTCTGTGCCAGCCTGCTGCTGCCCACAGCTCCCTGCTGCCTGCACCTGGCTTCACTCTCACCCTGCAAGGAGTAAAATGTGGCTTGGAGCTGGGGGGAGCAGCTTGCTCGCACAAAACTGGGTGACTCACTTCTACACAAGGGAATACGTGTGTAGGTCAGTGCTTCGGAGACCAGCCCCAGTTTGCTCCAGGCATGCAGGCGACAGCTTGGGTGGAGGTGGTGACCCAGAGGACCACTGTCACTCCAAAGCACTCTCACCAGTTTTCAATTTTAAGCTGACAGATTCATTTTGCTGCAAAAATTAGAGTGACTTCAAGCCTTGCAGTGCCTCTGTGAGGTGGGCTACTCTCAAGCACGTCTCAAGCTGGTGTAAGGGGAGAAGGAAAATGATGTCACTCTTCCAGCAACCGGCTAAGGATGTGTTGGTAGGATTGTTCTTCCTTTTGAAGACATCATCCTTCCCTCTGCAGTAGGGAACCAGCAGTTCTTGTCTGCCACAGGACAGCACCTTCACAAAGCACTTACCAGAGCAGAGGAGCTGGTTTGCTGAAGGAAAAGTGGCAGTGCAGGAGCAACAGAAGAGAAGGGAGCCATTCTGGGCAAGATGGGATGTACAAGTGTCTCTTCCCAGCTCCAAAATACTCGCTTCTCCTTTGATCTGGGACTGGGAAAGAACCTGGTCTTACCTGGCTGCTCTGCACAACGATGCCAGTGCCCTTGCTCCTTGTTGTACTGTGCCCACCTGGCAGCACCTTGCCATCCTGTTCTGCTCTGGGCCTCTCCCAGGCAGGAGCTGGGGACCCTCTGAGCTTTCTGCTTTGCATTCAGGATTTTTAGGCCTTCTGTTGTTAATTATTGAGATGTAATAATGTGATTAGTGCACTATTAAAAAAATCGCTGATATGATTACCATGGATTTAATATCACATGATATATCATTACATTGTTACGTGGTGACAGATGTAATTGAAATACACTTATTGGAGCCTGGGGTCGTGTTTCATTCAATCACAGCAGCACCTCCGGGGGGCAGAGCAGAAATAGCTAAAAAAAAACCTAAAAAGACATCAGGATTGGAATCTGTAATAAAAACAAAGAAATTTGCAGCCTATTCAAGTCTGGGACAACTGCTGCTTTGGCATTTTCTCCATAGGAATTTAGAAAGGTACAAGCTGGGAGTGCTGTCTTGTGGATCACCTGGAGGAGATAGGTCAGTTGAGTTGAAACTGTCTGCTCAGGGGACAAGCAGGAGGACATGTCTTATGGACCTGTACTCAGAAGGCTTCCAACCGTCTTGCAGCACATGAGCCTGGTGCTATGGACACTATAACACTGACCTTCTGGTCCCTCTTGGCTCCCTTTTAAAAGGCAAGTGGACCTGAAGATGGTATCCACCGTGCTGTGGGAAAGCCAGTCAGCTGCTCCCCACCTTTTGCCTAATGCTGCATTTTTTTGGAGGAAAGGATCGCTCGGTTGCCTGTGTGTGGCTCAGGCTGTGCTGCAGAATACAGGTAGGCAGTGGTGAGCTCACCTGCAGGACTGCGACCTGGGTTGTGTTTCCTCCCATGTCAGTGAGAAGAGGTGACATCTGTCTCTGCCACATTATCCTCAGAAGGATCTGCACGTGGGCTTTGGGCAGCTGGGGCAAGGAGAGGAGCAGCTATCATGTACTCTCCGCAGAGGCAGCCAGCTAAACCAGAGCCTGGGCAGGGAAGGGACTCAGCTCTCACTGCCCATGGTGCTCTGGCAAGGTCTGGGCTAGAAGAAATGTACCTGCAGAAGAAGCATGAAGACCCTGTGTGCTGCTGGCACAAACCTGCTACTGGTCCTTCTCAGCATGGTGGTGGATATGAAGCTGGTGGTGAACATGGAAGTCTCCTTTTCTTCCATCTCTTCCCCTTCCTGGGAAATAACCATCATCCACCCTCCCAGTGCCCCATAAAGCAAGCGATAGTTTGGGCTGTTGCTCTGGACAGGATGGGACTGTGACACAACCTCAGACATACAGCACAACATGCTTAATGCACATTAATTGCTCTGTTCGTCACCACTTGCTAAGTCTCCTGCCATAAAGAAGGTCAGCAAGGGGATGTGACCTCCCAGAGCTATGATTAGAACTCGGGTACACCTGTCCCCAGCCCTACTGCAGGTCCCCAGGGTGATAAAATATCATCTTTGTGAGGTAGTGTGTAGGTGAATTTGACACTGAAGGTGCTGTGTTTGATCACATCCTCATCCAAAACAAAGGAAGGAGGAAGAATCTGTGGATGAAGTGTAGGCGACTTTTCCCACCAAGAGGGGAATGGCAGTGTGGTGAGCTTGAGACATCTGGATGTTTGCATAATGATGCACTGGCATCTGGCCCTGCGTCGCTAACTCAGCATCACCCCCTGCTCCAATGCGTCTGTCCCCCAAAACAAGCCTTCCTGATGCTTGAGGGATCATTTCTATTTTGGACTTTCAATTCTGTGTCCTCCCCTCAAAGAGTGCTCCCACCCCTCTTTTGTGGAGCCAGCATGCCCATTATAAGCTCTTGTTTTGCTGGGAGCTGTGGAAATTAATTTCCAACTGGTGTGGGAGCTCTCTGTCTGGGAAGGTTCTGGCAAGCATCTTTCTTTTGTGGTTAAAAACATAATTTCAGTCTGACCCCTGAGTTTCGGAGCTTTTGTTGGTTTTCTCCACCCCCAGATGGTTTTGTGTGTGATTTTAAAATAGCCTTCTTCTCTTGGTTGAAGCTAGCTGATGCGTCCACTTCTCATTCGAGGATTGTTGTGTTTTATTAATGCTGTTATTATTCCATTACTGTCATTGTGCTCTTTTATAGCAAATAGCTTAATTTAGTTGAGATACACAGATGCTGAGAGTTTAAGTGAAATCTTCAGCACTTGGTATGCTGGGCACTGAGCAGATATTCCCTAAGCACTTTGGTATAAACCTTTCACTTAAAAGCAAATTGGCTGCTGGGGTATTGCTGGGTGACAGGAGTTTGGGAGAGGAGAGCAGGGGTGGGGGAGTACCTGGTTAGCACCATAGGGAGGACCTCATAGTTAAATGTGACTATGGATGCTGAGGAATAAAGCTCCCACTGGGGATTTTACTCCCAAGATGGGCTGTGATGGGTCCCTCTTCCCTACTGATGCTGCAGGACATGAGGATTTACATCACCAGCATTGCTGGGTTGCTTTGGGTTGGAGTTTTTAGGGGTGTAGGGGCAGAGTGTGCTGTAATTTCTGAGCTGAAGCTGCCTGGCTCCTGGGAGAGGTGGGGTCCGGGCATGCTGCCACCCCAGGTTGGAAGGTACAGTGCCAGTGAAACCCAGTGAATCTAGCCGAAGAACAGTATGGCTGCTGGAAAGCCGGATTGTGCTGCAAGTAGTTCTTGGAGTAGAGGAGAGGAGTTGAGAAATAGTACTGATGCCAGAAGACTTAGGGCCAAGGGTCTGCTGTTAGAAATTACTTGGGTGCTTAAGCCTCCTGGGAAGCCAGTGCGATCCAGGCCCTGAAGTACCTTAGCTACTTTTGAAATTTTGCCACTTACCGTTGACAGATGTTCATCTGAAATGGATGCTTCTTGCTTGGTGCCTCTGGGCATTCATTAATACAAGTGATAATAATTTCAGATTGTCTCCTACACCTCTTTCCTTGCCTTCATCCCTTAAAAATTACGAAGGCAAAGCTTGTTAGTGTCATGTTATTTGTGCACTTAACTCTTACTGCCTTGGTGAAACCTGCTGATTTTGGTGCTATCAGTTCCAAAACTACTTCATGTGGGGCAGGGAAAGTCAAGAAGAGGGTAAAGTAAAATGGAGAAGGCACATGCCACACAGGTTGAGGTGGCACTGATGGCAGTGTTAGCTCAAGTTGTCCTCTCCATCTGGCCAGGGCAGAGAAGGTGCCTGCCAGGTGGTCCTTTGGGGAACAACCATATGCCTTCCCCCACCACCCATAGCTTAAGCACACCCCAGTCTTCCTGGGGAGGCCTTTCTCTCAAGGTGGGCTCCCTCTTTGGGGTGCAGCTGGCAAAGATTTGCTTCCTCTCCTTTCCTGTGACTGAGCAAGGGGAGCAGCCCCCTGTGGTAGTGGACAGGTCAGAGAGAACAAGTGCACTGACCTACGTTGCCCGTCCCCAGTGTGCACTCATAATAGCTTGGGGATCCATGGGGAGTTGTCGGGATCATTTTTCCTCCCTGCTTTGAGGCAGCTTTGTGGCTTTATCTGGCTTTCGAGGCAGCCAGGGTAGCTAACAACATGCACAGAGCATCCTCTGTGGAGGAGGCTCGGTGCCCGGTTTGCTAGAGGTCTGCTTTACCACTTATGAGAAACGAGTTAACCTCCCTTTGATCTCGGTTCACAGCTAACCCTTTAACAAAGTCCGGGATGTGCAAGGAAATCAATACTCAAGGCATTGAATTTAACACCAGCCATCAACTCAAGCGTAACACACACACTGACTGACTCCGATTACAAGGAGCAAGCTGGTTTGAAGCTTGTTTGCCAGCTCTCTGGGGTGGTGTGGGGCGGCAGTGGGGAGGGCAGGCACGCTCGCACGGCTTACTGTCACTCGGGGAGGGAGTGAGAGGGACCTGGTGCGCTCTGCCATGTCCTCCTGATCAGCTCTGCCTTCTGGTGCCCCTTGTCTCTCTCCTTACGCCTCTGATTTGCAACCCCGGCAGCTGTTTCCCGACACAGGAGCAGAGAGCTTGGATGCCGTGCGCAATCACTGAATGCCTGTTTGTGTACACACGTAATTGCGCTCTGCTGGTGAGGA
>NW_008693915.1:23915-27276 GCF_000695815.1 Acanthisitta chloris | reverse complement strand
ACCAGACAAAAATGGTACTGCAAGTTAAAACTCTGAAAAATAAAATGTTGTAGGCAGGAAAGGTTGAGTGTCTGGTCAAGGAGGCAGCCATGTTGTTTCTCCAGCTCCAGTCCTCCCCACAGAGATCTAATTAGATTAGTGAAGAGCTAATTGGGACACCATGTTCCATACCAGCCACTCACTCTTTGCTGGCACATGGCAGGAGACAGTGGGCAGGCTGCCTGGCACAGTTCTGCATCTGGGAAAGCCAGGTGGTCCACAGCCAAGCACTTTCTGGACATCCCATGGATGTCCTCATCACATCAGCTGCAGACCAGCTTTTCTCTGGAGGCATTTGTTCTCACATACTCTTCATGTTTCCTCCAGCTGCAGCCAGAGCTGAGACAGCACACATAGGTTAAGGATGGGCTCAGAGGGCAGCTGAAGGATGCTGAGGGGGTAGGATGAGCATTCCCAGACCCCATAGCTCTGTCCTTGCACCATGGCTGCATGGGGGCCATCCCTCTGCTACCCGTGCTCAGTAATAACTGTTGGGCATACGCTCCTGGGACCTGCTTCTCAGGTCTCATACCAGCAGCAGGCAACAGCTAGGCAAATCCTAATAGCATTTCTCAGGTGCACCATCAGGGAAGGGCCAGCCAAGCCACAGAATCTGAGTCTTGGCAGTGGCAAGCAATGATGGCTCCTTCCACAGGGAGCAGGACCCAGGACATCCATGTAGCTGGCTGTCACAGCCCTCCCCAGCAGAATTGCAGACATGGTTAAAATCCGTAACTGGAGAGTGTCCCAGCTTGCCTGGTAAAGGAGACCCTGCTTGGCCAGCTGCAAGAGAGGGTGGTCACTCCCTGTGTCCTGGCTGGCTGCAAGAGAGGGTGGTCACTCCCTGTGTCCTTGCAGGAGCCCAGCATGGCTGGCAGTTGGTGAGCCTGGTGGCACCAAAGAGCTATGGAGGTGCCTTTCACTCCCTTGGGAGACATGAGTTGGGGCCTTGGGGACCCAAAGCCCTTCATTTCTGTCGACTGTGTCATGATCGCCTTTGTCACCCTCTCAGCACTGTAATGCAGTGCTGCTGCCTTCATTCCAGTCCAGGTAGCCAGTCCTGCCCCAAACCCCTGCCTGGCCATAGCTGCTGTGGTTCATCCCCCCATGCCTCCATTAATAATCTTTTCTCAGGACCTTGCCACATCCTCCTCTCAGGTCCCTTTATTCTCTGTTTTCCTGACCTCTCTCCAAATTGACTCTCATGGTATGCTGCCCAGCCCCTTGGACCATCTCCTTCTGTTTGTTCTTCCATCTAAACTGGGGAGCCTCAATTTTGCTGCCGCTACCCCGGCAGGCTCTGCTGGCTGGGCTGCATGCGTTGCTTGCCTGGTGTTTGCATCCATCACAGCTCTTAGGGGTGCCTCTGCTTTAACCTCCTCAGTCTTAACCCTGACCTGAGTCAACAATCATGAGGAAGAGCTGCTGCTTAGATGATCCAGTGTAAATTCTACCTTTGATTAGACAGGTATCATCCCTAGGCACTGGCGCAGCAGCACCTTGTTAGCTTTCCTTGGTGTTCCCTCACTGCAGCCATGAGAGCCTCCAATGTGGGCAGGGGACGTGGCTGCTGCCCTCATAATCTTTATTGATCTTTTCCCTGGTGCCTCGTGCATTGTGTTCTCTTGCTTTTCTCTTGCTCTTCTAGCTGCCTCTCCTCTGAGTGGCTTTGCATCTTGTGGGAGTGCAGAGAAACTCTGTTTTATTCGATTCTTGCAGAGCAGTAACACTCAGAAGCTCTGACAGCTCTGTTAGGTTGATGCTGTGCCAAATACAAAAGGTTGGGTTTTGCTCCTGAGAGTCTGCTGTCTGGGAGAAGGAGGTACGAAAGAGCAGGGCACGTGTCTCCAAGCCCCTCTGCCCTGTTGTATATGGGCCAGTTTTTCTGCATTGCACCAGAGGTGAGTTTTAGAGGAGGTCATGTATCTGTCCCAAGAAGATGTCCTGATGAACATGAGAATGAAAGGAGTTGTAGGCTGTGAGCTGAGGGAGAGGTGTATGTCATAAGACGTGCAGGCAGGTGCATAGAAGTGTTGAGAACCTTCTGCAGGATCACTCTCTGATCTCTTTCCCATCCTTGAGGACCTGGGTTTTAGGAACAGATTATGAAACTAAAATGTGAACCTGCTGGTCACCCAGCACCCCTCCCTTGCTGCCACCTTGCAAGCACCAAACCTTGACAATGACAGGTAGTGAAAGCCAGAGGGTTGAATTGCCTTTTCTGGCACCTGAAGTGTGAGTGGTGCCATCATACATCACCTCCTCTATGCTTTTCTCTTGGTAACCTGTCTGTGGGTCTCTGCCCTACATGGTCCCATCTTCCCCATCTGACATGTTTGTGCACAGCAGCCAAACCATCACGGGGGTGTCTCTGCCAAAAATGTCCAGAGCACCACATGCTGAAACATGCTGTGCATGGTGCAAAGGAGTGGTGTGTCTGCTCTGGACAAATGACTTTGTTTTGCACTGGAAAAACTGGAGTCAAAATGTCACAGCAGGGTTTTGCACAGGAATAGATTGTTCCTTTCCAAAGGGCAGCAGTTCTGTCACTGGGTTTTACTTTGTGGCTCCCAAGCAGAACTGTTCCCACACAGTGAAACAAGACAATATTTTGGCTTTTCCATCCTGGTTTAAGATAAAAGGCAGTATCAGAGCATTGGTCTTTCAGTGGGGTGGACATGGTTTCCCAGCCCGTTACAGGTAGAGCATGCTCCCTGCCAGGAGGCAAGGATGAGTCCCAGGGATGTGCTTTCAGCACGTTTGATCCAGCCTGGCTCTTTCAAGGTGTGTGGAAATGAGCTACAATCTCATCATTCCTGCGGAGGCTTCTCGGAGGAGATAGCAGAAGGGTCACAGCGCCTCTGGAAATCTCCCTTCAGGTGATGTGCCGTCGCATTTCACAGCAGACAGACAGAATAACCTTTAGGGCATGGTAAGAGGCAGCGTTTTGAACTCTGAGCCGGGGAGCTCGGGAGCTCATTTCTCTGACACATCATCTGTGTCCCTGCCGGTTCCTGCATCCCCCTGAAATACCTTTGTCCTAATCCATCACTTCCTTAGCTGGAATTTAAAAGAAAAGAAAGAAAGCTGAGGAGTTGTGCTGGCCACAGACAGAATAACCTTTAGGGCATGGTAAGAGGCAGCGTTTTGAACTCTGAGCCGGGGAGCTCGGGAGCTCATTTCTCTGACACATCATCTGTGTCCCTGCCGGTTCCTGCATCCCCCTGAAATACCTTTGTCCTAATCCATCACTTCCTTAGCTGGAATTTAAAAGAAAAGAAAGAAAGCTGAGGAGTTGTGCTGGCCACACAAAGTCTCCCCT
>NW_008693915.1:16357-23903 GCF_000695815.1 Acanthisitta chloris | reverse complement strand
CGCCCAGACCCTCTGCCATGGCGAATTTCGCCATAATTTGAACCTCTCTCATCTTGTGAGGAGGTGGGAGGCTGCCCCACCAAGCGAACTCCTGCCAGCAGAAAAGCTTCCCTACCCTCTCTTGCCTTCCCTGCATTGCGTCCTCGATATGTGGGTCCCAAGTTGGGTTTTTCCCCCAGATTTATCTGCTGTGGTTGTGGGGAGATGCGTGGGCTGGAGCCAGGTGAGCAGGGGCATGTGCAGGCTGGCACAGGCTGCCCTTGCAAACTGGAGGCTGTGCGGCACTGAGAGGAAAGCACTGGCTCTCCCTCCTCCCCTCTCTGGAGTAAATAATGGTACTTTTTATTTAGCTATTATTTCCCAGTGGCAGATATCTCCTCGGCTGTCTGTTTAACTATCTTTATCTCACCCTCCTTCCCTGTTTGATATAGTTATAGATAAACAGATAGCTACCTTATTAAATAACATGTTTTAAGAGACTGGTGGTATGGTTAACATAATGCTGCAGATGTTGATTTGTCTTTCACTGTTGGTTTGTTGGGTTTTTTTTTCTTAAGGAAATGCTTTAAATAAGGGATACTTCATCTATTAAAAAAAATACACTTGTAGCAGCTGCTAAGCCCATCCATAAGCCTGCTTTACGTTGTATTTGTGATGGGACTGACAGTGCATGGAGGAGCCTGATTATACACAATTCCATTTTAGCAAGCCCTGCGATGTAATTTCACAGGGCGATCAGTGTTTGAATGTAATAGCAGCCTGTGCTAAGGTGTCAGAATATTAAAGGCGCTAATGGAAAAGCTCCCTGGTACACAAGGGGGACAGCATTACAGGAGACGTCGCAGATGGCTGGGCACTAAACTAATGGGGCAGGATCCAAGAAGGGAAAAAAAACCTAGAGAAGGGAGAGCTCATGGGAGCACGGGCACCTGCTTCCCTCTCACACGGAAATTAAACAGTGAGCGAGGGAGAGGCGAGTGTGTGCCTATGTAAAGATAGAAATTGAGGGGAGGAAATACCCTCTGTGGAAGGGCTTGAAGGTTTTGACAGTGAGTCCAGTGCTGGCTTTGCTTGGGAAAGGCTTGGAGTTAGATTAAAGGGGTGCATGTTCAGGGGACTGTGGGGCCTGTCTGAGCATCTCAGCCTTCATTCATGGCCCTCGAAATAGAAGGGTGATGGATAGATGCCCACCCCCTTGTAATATGGCAGAACTGCAGCTCTCTGGTGGTTGTTCATCTCCAGCTAAATCCACCTTGCTGCTGTCCTGACATCTCAGCTCTGCAGCAGGGCACATCCCTTGGGGCCCCATCACACTGATTTCTGTCCTCATGTATACAAGGGCTGACAGTGGGTCTGATTTTGGGGCAGTGCCAACATTTGCCTGTTTTCTGGCACCATTGGAGGAATCTTCCCCTTCCCCCTGAAACCCCAGTTTCCTCAGGAGTGACAAGATTTGGACTGGTCCATTCCTCTCTGTATGGAGAGGCAACTGCAGCTGTGGTGAATCATCCATGAAGTGTGTTTGTGGGTTTTCCGTGGTATCATACCCAGCTTCCCGCTCTGCTGGCCACAAAGCTGCGGTGGGGAAAGGCTTAGCTTGCTTGAATTGGCCCCACAGGGGCTGGGGCGGTTGGGGGATAGGACTGCAGGACTTGAGCCCATCTTTCCAGGGCTGGAGGAGTAAATCAGCCACGTGCAGGTACTCCCTGGAAGCTGTCTGCCAGGTCATCATATGTCTCTGCCTTGCAGGCACTAATCGGGAGCTGCTTGTGTATCTTCTTAGCATTTGGAGCTAAGATTTGTTGGAAGCTGATTGCATACATCAGCATAACCCAGCTTGGGTCTGTCATCCTGCAGTGCAGCCAAGAACACCAGGATACATGAGAAGGAAGCCCTGCCACTTGTCCCAGACTGGGAAAGGCACTGGGTATGTGTCCTCTAGCCCCTTGTCTCTGCAGTGGCCCCTGGGTTCCTGCTGCAGTGCTCTGCTCCCAAGCCCAGACCCCCTGGTCCTGCTAGCAGCCCCAGTCCTTGAGCTGCTTTCTTGATGGTTTATGGCTCTGCTTGTCCCCTCTCCTGGGCCAGCACTGGCTTGTGCACACCCCAGCTCTATTTCCTAGCCCTCCAGGGACCCAGACCTGTAGCTTTGTTTCGCTTGTGACCAAACTCAGGGCTTTGACCCAGGTCTCCACGGCATTAACCTAGTGTGTCGCCAGCCGCAGAGCACACAGCAGTCAAGAACATTTTATCCAGGATAATCCATAGCCTGGGAGCAAGGCAGAGACTGTTCTTGTTCAAACACAGGGAAATGTGAAGCCTAAACCGCTTGGCACTTTGACACCCTGGAGTCAGACACACCGACATGTTTCTATTGCAGCCTAAGCCAGGGCACGTGCTAATCCTGCACGGCAGCAGGGCCACCTTCCCCCGGCCTGGTGGGGCCGCAGTGTCCAAATGCACCCTGGAGAGGGGCTGTTGGTGGCTTCAGGGCCCATCCTGCTCCTCCTGAAGTTCACAGAAGTGTTGGCAGTGAATTTGTAGAACTGTAGCTGAGTTGAGGTATTACCAGGTCACAGGGAGGGTGAGGCTGCTCAGACGTATGTCTGGGTGGGAATGGGTCAGACATGAGATCATTGTGTGTCTCAGTTTCCCTTTTGCAAAGCTCCTATGGACAGAGCTCTGATGGCATGGGCTACTTATTTTAATAAGGAGAAAGCACATACAGTTATGTCACATCCTCTGCATGTTATCTGACAACTTGAGGCCTTCTCTTAAGCTTGACCTGGCACTGGTGGCACCTTACCTCTGTAAAGCACTTCCCAAATATGGGCAGAGCCAGGCAGATCCTGCGTGCCCAGCACTCACCTTTCCAAAATTAGACCATTCGTCTTTTTATTTGTTTAATTTACTCCCTGACGTGAGGCATAAAGATGTTGCTGTTCTAACAAGCAGCTTTGCAAATGGAGTGAAGTGGACACCAGCTGCGCTTGCCAAAGGCTCCCTGCTCACTCAAGACAACAAGGGAAGCCTTCAAGTGCCATTGTGTGAAGAGGGCAGAGCACCAGCCAGGGCCCCAGCACCTTTTCAGCACCCTGTGAGGGTTGTGTCTGGATCTCATTCTCCCAATGACAGTTTCCAAGGAATTTCCAATTTTCCCCTGCTTCCACCCAAGTGAGGCCAGACTCATGCATGATGTCAGTGTGTCAGCTGCTCTCCTTCCCCCCAACAGCTCTTGAAGGTTGTGCTCTGGAGGGGGACGTTCCCTGGAAAAGGACACTGCTTGCTTCTTCCCCAGCAGCCTCCCATATCCAGACCCCAGTCAAACCATCACCTGCAGTGGTACTGCAGATATACTTGGCAAAAGACAAATGCCCTTCACTCTTGTCACCTCCATGCCTTAATGATTAGCACAGATGTTTAAGCCAAGGCTTCATGGGTGCCACAATCGGCAGAAGTTGGTTGTGTGCACCCAGTGCCACTCAGGAGTGTTGAGGGAGCTTGGTACACTGAGAAAAAGTAATTAAACCTGAGTGGTGTTAATGCTGTTCCGGGTCAGTCTGGAGGACCCTCTTGCCACTGCGTTTGTAAAAATTAAATGCCTCTTATTAGCAGCACAGCAGAGATCTGTAATACGCGTGGACAGAAAGGCAGGGATGGATGGAGTTGGTGTCAGGGCAGCAATTGCTTATCATGCCTTATCTGGGAATATGAAACTGTATTGCATGACATCCAGAGGCAGGCTGAATAGATATGCCAATTCATCTCGAGCCCGGGCTTTGACAAGCTAGACTGCCCTTGTTGAAAGGCATCAGTCAAACAAGAGCTGCTGGCTGCTTTTCCCTTTCTTATACTTTCTCTCGCTCCCGCGCTCCCTCTCCCTCTCTGGCTGCCTCCCCTCCCTCCGCCTTTTTTTTCTAAGCTTTTTTCACACAAAATTGAAAAGCTTTGGAAATAATAATAATAAAAGCCCCCCAAACTAATACCGTTTTAAGTACACCCCCCTCCCTCCCCAAATGGGATTGATAAGGAACCCCAGTGTATGAAGGCATGTTTAGATAACATTGAGAATATTATAGCGAGTGAGAGAAAGTAGGGGGAAAAGCTTCCTGCCGCGTCTAAGCCGGGAAAGGCAACGGCACCCTGGCTAATACGAGTGTTTAATATTTGATGTGTTGGGATAAAGCAGGATCACCTTCGAATTGAATTGAGTGTCAGAATGAGAATCTATTACTGAAATTCTTGTGTGATTTGACAGCAAAGCAGACGATGTTATTCTTCACTAGTTACCGCAATCTTCTCCCCTACATCACTTAAATATTTTTTTCTTTGCTTGAGTAAACACACATTATCCTTTTTTTTCCACCTCCCTTTCCTTTTTTCTCTCCCTCTTTTATACTTATTTTTTTATTTATTTTTTTCTTAAATCAAACCTGCCTTTCGCAGGGCTGATAGAGTAGATTGTTATTTCTTTATTTGTCCTATTAAATGGAATTCCTGATCATTTAATCCTGCTTTTGTAAGTGATTTAAAAATACTTGAAAAGCTGTGAATGTGGCAGCACTTCTGACTAAACTGCTTAAAAGGGACATGCTGCACCTGGGTTTAGCGTCTGCCTCCTGACAACCAGAAAGGGTAGCAGGCTCCAGCACTGCCAGGGCTGAGCCATCCCAGGCTCTGTGCCTCCATCCTGCCGGGCAAACTTTTCCCCGTGCATTCCCTGCCACAGAGGAGCTCTGCTGTTACCAGCTGGGGCTTGGCAAGCTGCTTATTCATTACCTGCCTCTTCTTTAATTGCATTCAGCCCTGTCCAGGAGCCTTACTACTACTAAATGATTTGGCAGTGGGGTCAGCCCGTCAGTGGTGTTACATTTGCTTCATGTCGTGCCAGTGCATGGCAAAATATCCCAACAAGAAATGTCTACCTCCCATCCCTGGAGTGGCATGCAATTAAAATGGGTTATCAAGGAACACCCTGGAGACTCCGGTGTCCTGGATGCTATTCCGGGATGGCCTCCAAGGTACTCCCAGCCCCTAAACCTTAAGGTCACTAAAAACATTTCAAGCTGTGTTTAAAAGCTCACTTAGTCATAGACATGACCTCTTTTTTTTTCTTCCCACCATACAAGGTAATAGAAAACCTTGACACCTCATTGTGGCAGCTGCAGAATGAGGGGAGTTAGAGGGAAAGGCTTATTTTAGGCAGATGCAGTGCACAGATGACATGACAAGAAAAGGAAGACTCTTTTGCTGTTCCAAAGACAGTTTCTCCATTGCAAAAATGTCAATGGGTTCAGCTTCAATTGGCAGGCAGCTGTGCCCAGCCTGATCTTGGGGTAGCACAGCTGGAACCTGCTGCTTGCCCAAGCTAAGAGGAGCTGGGAGATCTCACGGCCACTTTCTGTCTATTTAAAACCATGTTTTTCTCAGGTGTCTTTTTAAAATTCTTAATGGAAACTTCCAGCAAATAACCACTCTTCTTATTCCTTACTATCCATCCTTCAGCATCTTCTCAAACCGCTGAGCCCCCTTCTCCTGGGAGGATTTTTTTCCAAAAAGAAATATTTTCTTCCTGTCTGAAAGTGTCTGTATTAATATTAAAATTACAATTAGGAGATGAAACATATATAACCTCTCAGTAGGACATGTAAAATAAGATGACAGAGTTGCCCAATTGGTCAGGGCAGGAGTCTCTGTGCCGGTCCTGGCAGTTCTTGATGCCGTGGTTTGTGAACATGCTCGTGCCATGACAGAGCACAAAGCTCTGCTTCCCTCCTGCCCTTCAGCTAAAGTGTACAGGGCAATGCAGTGCTGGCAGCTCTAGTGGAGAGCAGAGGGCCCAGGGGCTGGCCGGCAGGTCACAGCATCCATATGTGCAGAAAGGACAGGGCTGGCTCTGTCAGCATTGGCTCATTGCCATGTCAGAGCTCTGGCAGCTCAGTGAGGACCAGCCCTATCCCTCCCTGTACCTGCAGGGAGGATTTGTTGGGCTCTCCATGTAAGTGAGCATCCAGACCTATGTGCAGATGACCTGTTTGCATCATGCAGGATGTTAAATTTTGCCATAATGTGACTGCTGAACACCAATTTTTGTGAAGTGTGCCAGGTACTTCCCCATAAATAAATGATGGAGTGTTATTCAGTCCACTTAGATCAATACATGAGCTTGACAAGTTCCCATTCTGGGAATTTTCTGACCCCCTGGAGCATTTTCTCTGCATCTGTGCTACTTTTAATCCACGGTGTGCAGCCCAAACAAACTCCAGAGACCCAACGTGTTGGTGCTGCCACCTTGCTGACTGCAGCATTGCTGGGGATGGACCCTGATGTGCACTGAGATTTCAGCAAGGGCAGGCGGGCGGAACTCAGTGCCAAACTGCACAAATCCCGTGTTCTTCCCCCTGAACCCAGCGCCACGGAATGGCCCGGGCTCACTGGCATGCCCTCCATGCATTCCTGTCTCAGCACAGAGGGCTATCTTTGTCCCCCAGCAATGTCAGAAATAGGCCAAGGAGCTCTTGTTTCAGGCTCTTTGCAAACTGAGGCAGATGTGTCATGGCCACCGGGAAGGTTTGTGACCTAGTGCAACAGGAGGATGGTTTCAGACCCTTTTTGCTCTATTATAAAGTCAGCCTCAAATGCTGTGATTCTGTCATGCCCATGCCCCAGGCTGCTGTACCCCATGTTTTATCCCCACTTCTTGGTTTTGGATTTTCTGCAGTGAGGTACAAGTTACCTAAGGACCTACCTCCCCATACCAGCACTTTTAACTAGGTGTGGATTATCCATAGTGCTGGGTCTGTGCATGGAAACACAGTATGTTCCTAATCTCCAGCTCCTGTTAGCTCACATTTATCACAGGAGTATCTGCTTACCTTTGATTCGAGATCCCTCCATCAGGGACCCCAGGGCGGTATTTGTCTGTGAACTGCTGCGTATGCCTATGGGATTGTATAAGTAAATAAATATAATTAATAATCATCTGACTTCAGAGCAGCATTGGCAGGGAGGTAAATGTAGCCTTCACAGAATTACAAACAAAATCAGGAAAAAAGGAAAACCTTTATAGGAGCTGGTATGAATAGAAATAATTGTATTCAAGCTGCTGGAAAATTACTCTGCAAACATCATTTGGGTGGTTTTCAGCAGATCAGAAGCATTGAGTTTCTCTCTAAATCAGAATTTTGGCCAAAACCATTTAAAAATAGTTGGGTTTTTTTAAAGATCCCTGTGGTTTTTATCAATTAAAATGCAGGTAAAAATAAAAAACCACAGTGTCCTAGCCCTGCTTCAAGTTTCTGACCTAAAACCAGTTCCTACAACACCAGGACTGAACCAGAGGGAAGGACAAAGTAGTGAAATTTCCTCACAGAAGGGATTTTGTGGCATTTTTAAAAATCCTTTGGCTTGTGAGTGAACCAGGGACATCTCAGCCATTCTCACAGTTTGCCCTAGGGATGAGTGCTGACGGGACAGGGATCTGCACCCGTGCCAGCGGCTGTGTGGGGCTGGAGTAGTGGCGGAGCATGTGGGAAAGTGGTGGACACCA
>NW_008693915.1:16025-16327 GCF_000695815.1 Acanthisitta chloris | reverse complement strand
CCGCCCCCGTGGGCTGGGGACCTCTGCGTCGGGGAGCTGCCGGCACTTTCTGGCTTGCTTTAACAGTCAGAAGAAGAACTTTCCTGTTTAAAGATTAAACGTTGTCTTTAAATATTAAACAGCAAAGCTCCTTGCTCTTGATTGTGTGGCTGCTGCCGGCAGGCGGCTCAGAATTGCCACTTTTAATTAAAAAACTTTATTTTCCAGCGCAGCCTGGCAATGGCTCCTCCTCCTGGCTGGTGCTGGCTGACTTCTCCCCTGCCTGGCCTTCATCCCTTCATCCTCTCTGCCTGCATTTCCCT
>NW_008693915.1:0-16002 GCF_000695815.1 Acanthisitta chloris | reverse complement strand
GTGTGAGCGGCCTTGTCTGGGACTGATCAATGCCCCTGGCACTTCCTTCCAAAACCCCAGGAAAAACAATTAAAACCCGATCGATCCTGCAGGCAGCTTTGAATATGCATAAGTGCACACTTGACCTTCAGTGGTCAGGCCAACTTCCACCCCGGCTGCTTAGATAGTTTGCTCAGGTATTGCGGCTGTACCGAATGACCTTGATCAGGAAAGCAAAACGCCATGCAGAGATGGGCCTGGCGCTGATCCGGGGGCCAGGGCACGTGCCACGGGCTCCCTGCAGACTCTGCTGCTGCCACAGAGCCAAGGGAAGCAGGCTGGCCTTGGCACTAGCAAGGAGATTTCCAGGGCTGTCCCCGTGGCTTTCCCAAGATCCTGCCAGCCTCCTGCTGTGCTCCCTCAGTTGCTCCTGGCCAGGGTCCAAGGGATATGTCTGGGCTGGGAAGGCAGCCTCCGATGTGGTAGTTCCCTGTGCAGAAAACTCCTGGTCCTTCCCCTTCCAGGCACATCCCTTCCCCAGGGATGGCCCCCATTGCTCTCAACACACTGGTGCTGTGCATGGGGACCTTCCTGTGCTGTCCCTGGGTTTGCTCTGTGGGACAGAGCCCAGGAGCAGGAGCCACATGTGGAGCCACTTCTACCATCACCCAGGGCCACCCGGCAGGTGTGTGGCAGTGTCCCATCCTGCCCCCCAACCTCTGGCCCCCCCCGCCCCATGGCTGGCCAGCCTGCATCCCAACCATGGCAATGAATATACCACAGTGTGTTTGTCGAAGGCAAAGGAAACCTCCCCGTTGTGTACACAAAGTGTAATTTCAGTGAATTATGCATAGACTTAATTAGGAGTTTTAATTGCTAATCATCTCCCAACAGGATTAGCAATGCTGTCTATTAATTATCTGTGGAGCCCTCTGTTTTGCTAAGGCAGGAGTAACAAAGCAGCATGAATGGTTATGTGGGCAACTAATAAATTAACTCCCCCAAGCCCTGTGGCTCCCCGGGGGCTGCTGGCAGTGGGGCTTGTGAAGGGGCTGGACCTGCCCATGCTGGGCAGAGGAGCAGGTAGCAGGGAAGAGGAGCTGGCAGGAGGTCCCAGCGACAGTCAGGTGGCTGGCGGGCTGGTGTGGGGCCGCTCAGCTCCACTCGCCCAGTTTGGCCCTCTTCCTGCTGCAGAGAGCATCTCCCCAGCGTTTGCAGCCTGCGGAGGGTGTCAGCGATGCTCCGCTACACTGTGGCTGTGGTTAGCGATGATCCCTGCTGCAGGAGGCAGATAGAGGCTGCTGGATTGACCTGATCTCATCTGGGGACAATGGCCCTCACGGCAGCAGAGATAGTGCCAGCATGAGCGACGCTAAGCCCACGCACCCTTCTTACTGCTCACAATGCGGCGCTGAGCTTAATTCCTCAAGATGAAGAAGATATGTGGCTGTCAGGCTGTAATTACGGCCGTGCGTGTGACACGGAGGCCTAGCTGCTTTTATGTTTGCGTTGTCCAGTGGGGTTTTTTGCTGCTTGAAGTCCCAGCTTCCTTGCTCCTGCTGGAAGCCCTGCTGGGGGATGTGGTGGGGATAGAGGAGGCCCCCTGTGGGCAGGCTGCAGGCTCCGTGCAGTGGGGTGAGCAGTGCTGTCTCTCAGTGGTGTTCCTCACAGTGCTGGAGAGCCCTGAAGCAACTGGGGTCTAGGGATGAAAAAGAGAGGGAGGCTGGGAGGACTGTACTTGCTGGAGGGGAATGGGGCTGCTGGCCAGGCCAGCCTGGGCATGGGCACCCCTTTCCAAGCCCCCTGTCTCCTGCTGACAACCCCACCTTTGGTAAGGCAGGAATGGGGGAATGTTGTTGGAGCAACCAAGGGACATGGAAGATGATCTCACAGCCCCAGGCTCGCCCCAGCACGGCAAATGGGCACAGAGCCCAGCAAACCTCATGAGTGTTGTCACCTGTAACAGGACACCACCAGAGGCCCTGGACACCTCTTCTCTGAGAACTACATTTTTACATCCAGGAGAGCTGCTGCAAGAGTGATGTGCAGGTCTGAACTGAACATGCTGAATGCAGACCCATGCTGACCCCAGGAGCAGCCAGGCCTGGATCAAGTACAAATTGTGTCTGCACATGGACTGTGCCACCTGACCCTCTGCTTCTCTCTTCCAGGCTTACAGCTTTGCCATGGGGAGTTGGCCAAAGAACGGGCTCCTAGACATGAACAAAGGACTGAACCTACAGCACATAGGGAGGCCTCACAGCGGAATAGGTGAGTGATGCTGTCCTGTGCCATTCCCACCTCTGTGGCTAATGCTCTAGGCGCATAGGATGTGTCTCAGCTCCGAGACCTTGTGCAGTCTGGGGTGCTGAAAGCCAGACAAAGCACTGCAGGGTCTCCAGCTAGTGAAAGGGATGAAGATGTGTCAGGGCAGGATGGGCACATGGATGACCTCTCCATCCCTGACACATCCCTGTGTGCCAAACACCTGCCTGTCCCTCTGGCTAGGGAGCTGTTTCTGTCCTTGGCCGCTCTAGCAGTGCTTGGGTTGGGGTTGGATGTAGGAAGCACCAGGTACCTGGAGCACAGGGCAAGGGTCCTCAGGCTGAATGGATGCTCTCCCTGTTGGACCAGTCCTCCAGTTGCTCTGAATGCTGCATTTATGCAAATCCTTTCCAGCTGAGGTTCTGTGAGGCAGCACAGCCTTGAGAGCTGGCTGGAAACACTCCGCAGAGTGAAGATGCATGTTCGCAGCTGGAGAAGCGAATCAGCGTCCCATTTGCTCACATGTGATGAGTTTCGTGGTCCCACAGCCTGCTTCAGGATAAACAGTGCTCCAAGATAAACAGTGGCAGAGTTCCATGTATCCCCCAATTCCTCTGTGCCAGGGATCAAAGTGATATGAGGGAGACCTGGCCCGGGACACTGAGGCCATATATCTGCCTGCTGTTTAACGCTGGGGACGCAGAGCTGGGACAGCAGCAGGCTTTGGTACAGACAGGAGCTCAGATTTACTGGGCTGTAGACATTGCTGTGACTCAGGGCTGCATCACTCTTGCCTGTCTTGTTTCTCTGTGGGGCAGTGGATCACCACTTGGAGACTGGTGGTCAAGTGTTCCCTCTGCCTCCTAGCCCTTCATCCACAGTGACTTGTGAGCATTAAAGTTTGCAAGGAGGTAAGATTTACTTGGAAAAGTCACCAGCTACCTGGGCCTGGAAGAGGCTGTTTAATGTTGTTTCAAGACTCAAACCATTAAACTCTCCAATCAATCCAAGTTAAAGAGATGAATTATTTAAAGCTCACCAGCTTTTAATTAGCAAGCTCCTTTTGAACTATGGATGTGGTTGCATTATTGACAGAGGTAGCATTAAAATTTGCTTCCTTGCCTGGGAGCAGATTTGCCTCCTTTGTGTACCATGTTGGAGGGAGTGGGGACTGCAGGAGTTGTGTGTGCATGTCCTGCTCTGGGGGCCTGGACTTTTTCTAAGGTCTCCTGGGGGATGCAGAGTTGGTTTCTACCTTATTGTTCCTCATTTTATTTATGTCATGAGCCTAATGTTGCTGTCATCAAAGTGTTGGAGTTCAGGGAGATGCCTCATGTTCCTCTCCATTCTAATCCTTTAGGAGGGTTTTGCTTCTTTGTTTCTGCCAGACTCCCTCCATGGGGGAGCACTCCCAGCTCTCCGCAGTACAGGGTGACCCACAGGCAAATTGTGGGAAGTGAGGCCCAGCCACCAAGCTCCCTTCTTGCAGCACTCCATCCAAGTGGCAAACCTGCCTTTTCCACACTGTTTGGAAGGGTTTTACGTGGGTGCTGTGAAGGATGCCAGGCCAGCAGTGAGACAGTCTCCATCTCCCTGGTACTGCCAGTGGTGCACACATGCCCTGTGTGTTGCAGCCTGCTGGCTGCTCCATTTGAGCTGGCTCCAGAGCAGATCTGTCCTGGATGTCTACAATCCTCTGACTGCTTGCAGAGGTGGCAGCTGCTGGCACCCTGTGCTTCACAGCTTTCCCACAGGCTGAGCCTCCAGGAGTGAGCTGGAGGGTCAGTGAACAGCAGTCAGGGACAAGAACTTCTCCTGCCCAGCTTAGGAGCCCCACGCACAGCCACTGCCTGTGGTGTCATGGCTGCTGGCTTTGGGGCTTGGTAGCCCAGTGTCCCCCTGGGAGAAGGCTTGGGGCGATGCTGGTGCCTGGGGACATGCCTCGCCTGGCATTTTTGAAGGAATCAGCTTTCTGGCCACTTCATTTCCCAGCCTGCTGGCTTTTCAGGCCCCAGGCGTGGATCAGGCGTTGGCTCTAGTGACAGCCCTAGAGGTCCCCAAGCCAAGGGGTGAGGAGGGGCTGCTTACTGGAGAGGCAGCCTGGCTTCCTTGAGTCTGTCTTTGCTACCTCATCCTGAGCAAGTGTCAGTCCTCCACAGCCAAGCCCTTCCATACTGGTCACTGGGGGTGGGCACTGTCATTCCAGTTGCTGACAGTCACCCTGTGGCCTGAGCAGTCGTCACCTCTCTCTTCATGCTCTCAGCTGCCCTTGCTTCAGGTCTGGGAGAGTCATCCGTCCCTTTCTCTGTCCAAGGTTGCCCTCCTCTTCCCTCCCTGACTGTAAGGAGCCTTGCTCCCAACTCAGCCCATCTTCTCAGTCAAATAAATGACCCCTAATCAAGGACTGCTGCTGGAGAAGAGAGAGGAGAAGGGTGAAGCACACTGCCTGCTAAGCTTCTTACTGCCCATGGTGAGACAGGAGCTGGCTGTGGCTCTGGGGATGCTCCCATGTAGACTAGAGCCTTCCTTCTATTTGTGCTCAGTCCTGGGGTGGCAGAAGGGTTGAGGGATGTTGGGGAGCTGAGAGGAGGATTCCCAGGGCATCTAAGATATGTGTAACCAGGGTCAGCCTCTGATTTTCATGGCCCTTGTGGGTTACTGATGTCCAGAAGTCTGCAAACCAAAGAGGGCTGAGAAGGGTGCAGCAAGGAGATTCGTTACCAGTCTCACCAGTTTCCTAAATACCATGCTGTGTAAGAGAGCATCTATGCAGCTCCTTTTCCTGCAGCATGGGGACCAGTCCACGGGGATGCAGATATTCCTGTGAAGCCTCAGCTTGCTTATGCAGGAATCTGCAACATGGATGTTTCCCTTCAAATCTGACAGAAAAATTGCAGTGGATAGCTACTTGTTTTTGCAAACAATTTGCAAGGAATTTTGCCATCTCGCCTGATTGGCTGTGTGTTGCTTTGTTTTCAAATCACTATCTGATTCACTGGCTCAGCAGATAACTGCCCCAAATTCCTGTACTTGGCATGCTCTGGGACCAGTCCCACTCATGTTTCATCTTCTCTCCATCATTTCAAACTCTGGAGAGTTCAAGGCACTGGACATCCTGCAGGGCCAAGGCCAGATTCTGGATGGAAACCACCTTTAGCATCTGTTGGATATGGGCAGGAGGAGCTTGTGCCAGAGCACCATGGAGTCCCCCTACATCCCCTGGGAGATACAGCTGCACATACAGCAGCAAGATGCTGCACAGAGGTCATGTTCTAGCATTTGTCTGGTTTCTAGTCATGAGCAAGTGAGCTGCAAATCTTGTTGAGGGGTTAGAAAAGTGATTTGCGTCCCAAATACATAAAAGTGTATCTGCAAACGCTGCAAATACAGCTGCCTTGAGGCAGGATGGATGCAGGTCTGGTGCCGTTGCATTCTTGGGAGGCAGAAGGTAAAAGGAAGGGGAGAAATGTCAATATTTCAGCTTCCTGAAAAGTGCTGGACAAAATGAGATAGAAAAGTCCTGTTCCAGAAACTGAGGGTGCAGAAATTCTTTGGGAGATCACAAAGGAGCAAAAAGAGAGAGAAGCCTGTTCTTTCATGCCTTTTCTCAGACTGGTATTTCAGCTCCTAAGGATTCCCTCTGGGCTGAATGTGGCCCTGAGGACTGGAGAGGACTTTTTTGTGCAGCTTCCATTTCTTCTCTAACACAGATTAGATGCATGTCAGCTCCAGTATGGGCTGTAGAGTCTTGGGGTGAGAAGCTTCATTTTGTCTGCAGTTTCCTTGGCCTTCAGCAAAATGAAGTTGAGTCTTGCCAAGGAGTTACTCAATCTTACATATGTGTGGACATTGCCATTTTTAAAACATGTGTTTGAGGAGGTGCTTGCCAAAACCAAGTTGCAGCTTGTAATGGGTGTCTTGGCACACTCAGGCAAAGACCAGCATTCACAGGCTCCACACCAATGGCACTGGGTACTTGTGTTGGCTTCTCTCTGAAGACTGATATAAATCAGAAGGATTAAAATCCCAGGTTTTAGTTGTGATTCAAATCAGGCAGCAGATCACCTGCATTCAGTAATTGATTTTCATCTGGTTTTGCCTTTATTTTTAACCTGTTTCCCTGAAAAAAGGTCAAGTTTTACTGAACAGCACCTATGAAACCAAGTGCAGTTTTCCTTACCACTGCCCAGTTGTTGAATCTGGTTATTCTTTTACTCATCAAATACTCTATTTTTGCTACATTTATTTTGATCGATTATGTAACATAATATGCTTTTAGTCTTAGTTTTTTGATATTTTTTACATTAGAAAAATGGTGAATTACTATTTGCTCTTGAAGAGGTGGTGATTAAATTATTACTCATGATTGCTCTTTTGGATAAAAATTGGAATGCTATGGTAAAGTACCCCAGCAGTAGTTTGAATTGGTTTTATTAGTAAAATCCTCTTTAACTTGCACATTCTGAATACAGAAGGAAAAGTAAATTTCAGATTACTTCTGAGGTAAAAACACCTGGTGCATGAAACTGAAGCAAGAAGTGATCAGTGAGTTGAAGGAGTGCTTCTGGAAACCACCCTTTCAAGATTTTAGAATGAGTACATCTTGTCCTCTCCCAGCTTGGCTGGTTTGTTTGTTCCCCTGATTATGGAAAGATAAAAGGCACACCTTCTTTCTTATTTTCAGTCCTTTATTGTTTCCCAGCTCTGAACAAGCCAGTTCTTGAACTGAAAATACACCAAAAACAGGAAGAAGTTTCCAAATCTGCAGAAGTAACTGCTGCTGCTGCTGGGAAAGTTTGTTTCTTGTTTGTCAGCTCTGCTTCCACCTCCAGTGCATTGACTGTCTTTAAAACGTGACATTACCCCTTGCTACTGATGGAATCTTTAAATTTTAGGCTTTAGCACACACGTTACTGTGATGTCTGGTTTGGGGTTTTTTTTCTTTTTGGGGGAAACAGGGTAACCAGGCTGGTGTGCCTCTTGCTAGTGAACCCTCAATGCACATCCCAGGTGACCAGGAGATCTGGCCCCATAGTAGCACCTGTCTTGACAGAGTGCCCTCACTAGGCTGTTTTACACCAGCAGGCATAATCCTGTGAGCTGTGAGCCTCTGCACAGAGCTTCACCATCTTCCCTGTGCCCACAGTTCCCCTGGCTGGGGCTGTGCCATGCTCCCTCCATGGGGATCTCTGCCATGCCAAATGGAAAAGCCCCACCTGCCTGGCAGGTCAGCAGCCCATGTGAAGAGTGACCCAGAAAGCCACCATGCCTTCCCAGCTCCATCTCTCTCTTTTCATTTACTGATTGGAAATCTTGGAAGGTTAGGGTGTGATATTGTTCCTGATCCAGAGCATTAATTAGGCCTTGGAAAGAAGAAGAGGAATTGCGTGTTTTTAACAGTGAGGTTAATGGGATGCTCGCAGAGTAGACAGTTTTAATGAGCTTCAACTCGATGTGCAGTGAGTTTACTCTTTGTGTTAAAAGGGTCACACTGCAGTAGTTTGATGTGGATTGTCTCCTGGCCCCCAGTGTCATAGGTGAGCGTCTGTCAGAGTCCAGTCAGAGCGCATTTACTTAGTGACACGTTTCTAATTAACTACCTCGAGCTGCCCCCGCCGCAGGGAGCTGGGCCAGCGCCTGCCGGGTGCCTCCTGCCCAACGGAGCCATCCCTCTCCCTGCTGCTCTGCCTGCTCACATCCCAGTGGTGCTGGGCTGCTCTCCGCGCTGACATTGAAGGAGAGGGCGGCAAGGGCTGAGCTTGCTAAGTGCCGTGGCAGGCGATGGGCCACCCGCTGTCATGGGGGCCTTTGGCTGTCAGCGCTGGCTCTTCCCCCTGGAGCTCCACAGGGGCTGATGAGGCTTTCCCTCACCCTGCGAGGTGCTGGTCCTGGCAGCTTGTGGTCCTGGCAGCTTGCTGGCTTTATTTCAGCCTCCTCTCACTCTTCCCTGTTTTCCTTTTCCGTCTTTCATTATCCTGCCTCTCTCAGGGCTGCAAGGCAGCCTGCAGCCCCACCATCATCCGTGGGATCCTCAGTCCCACTTGGTGCCCGCCTGCATCCTCTGCACCAGAGCAGGGAGAACAGGGAGATGGACGGCATTTTGTGAAACTCCCCTTCATGTGTTTGACTTTCCATCCCACCCTATGTGGCCCTGGCTGGCAGAGCCAGTCCCACCCTCCCTGGCCCTTCCAGGACTCCGGAGAAGCTTCGGAGAACCCTGTGCTCTCCCAGAGCAGACGTACCCCTTACTTTTTCAGCTCTTGATTTCTCAGCAGAGGTAGCACACAGCTGGTGCCAAGCCTCTGGGCAGTGCCATTTGCACAGCACCATCCTTTTGCTGAGGGATGCTGAAAGGGAGAGCTCACTGACAGGGCTCACTGCTGAGGAGTGGGGCACGGGGCTGCCTTGGGGCACTGCCCCACACACAGCGGGCTCAGCCCAAGGCAGAAGGGGAAGGACTCTGAATTAAATAATTAAAAGAGACTTAAGTAAAATTCAACAGAAATGTCACCAAGTGAGCAGTGTCATTTTGAATTAGTGCTCGTAAAGGTCAGGCAGATCCAGAACAGGTGGAGCGGCTGCGTGCTGGGTGTCGTGTTGCCTCAGCCCAGATGTAGCATCTTGTGCTTGCCCAGCCGCTCCGGAACACCCGCTGCACCACGGGCACAGGGACAGGGTGGCTGGGGAGTGGCAAGAGGTCCTGCTGCGAGCACCAGGCCCCAATTCCCTGAGCAGGGGTGGGGAGGGAGGGCCAGCCAGGCCGGCCGGTTAGAGGATGAGCAACTGTCAGAGTCCAGTCAGAGCACATTAACGCGGTGACATGATTCTAATTAACTACCGTGAGAGGTGTCACAGCTGGAAAAGCAGTGAGCGGAGACAAGCTTTTAAAAAAAGAAAAAAGCAATGTGACAGTCTTTTTTTTTCCCTCTTTCTTTTTCTTTTCTTTCCCCCTTTTTTTTTTTCACTCTTGTGTGCTCTCTCCCCTCCATGTGGGAGTGGATCTAAAGATAATTAGGATGTCTGGCTGCCTGGGAACCTGAGCCGGGGCTCTTTTGCTTTCAGTCATTTAAGTTTTCGACATCTCTCTGAAGGGACTTGGTGGCGCAGTGGATTACTGCGTGCCAGAGTGACAGAACACTCTTCTAATCGTAAACCCTTTTTAGAAAGGATTCTGCTCTCCCTTTTTCCCCTGGAGCAGCAGGGGGTATGTTCTGATCACTGCAGCTCTGTTCCCATACACGCTACAATGGGAAACTCAAGGTCTTTCAGCTGTTTCCTGCAGTTAACAAAGGAGGCACAGAAGAAAGAAAGGAAGGATGATTGAGTGTTTGTGTTGACTGCACTCACCCCTCTGTCCTACCCTGCCAAAAGCTGGTCGTGTGTCCACCCGACCCCACTGCCTGCCAGGGGTGTGATTCGTCACACCTTGCCCCTTGGCTGAGGGCTCACAGTCCCCGGAGAAGTTGCCTTTGGAGAGAGGGTGAGACAGGCTATGAGGACTTCAGCTGCCTGAGAAAAGTCAGGGTGCTGACATGTGCTCCTTCCAGCCCCCAGGCAGGCAGCAACAGTGTCTGCTCCCTCAGGATGTGTTGAAGGTAGGCATGAGCCCCTCACTTCTGGCTGGAAGCAGTTAGGTTTGCAGCACTGGTATTAGACTGAAGATTTAAGAGAGATTTCTGGATTGTTTGCTGTGCTGCAATGCTTGGGAGGCCCAGCTGCCGACTGGGGCAAGTCTGTCTCAAGCCTCAGATCTGGCTGATCCCCAGCAGAACAGCACCAGCATTGTCCTGGAACCAACTTTTGGCATGGGTGCTGCTGTACCCTCTTCCTCTGGCTTCTGTTTTTAGGACCAGTGGTGGGGGCTGTCTCCTTTGGCAAGAAGATGTGCTCTCCTTCACTCCTTTGCTCTCTCCCTCTTAGGCCAACTCTGATCCTCAGCCCAACACCTGGCCCAATTTCTGTCCCCAGTGACAGATGAGAAACCTCTTACATATGTTTTCATATCACTCTCATCTGTTTTACTGGGAGCACAAGGAGAGGACGATGGTTTGTATTATGTGTCCTCTGTCTTATTGATCAGCCAGTCCCAAATCCAGGAGTGTGTAGACTTGAACTGATCTGTGCTATCCAGATCAGAGCACTGCCTCTAACTCATGGCACTGTTGGCATTTGTCCAGTCCCGTGGCTGAGGCTTGCAAAATATCCCCTCCACACACTACTGGAACAACTGTTGCACTGTTCCATATTGTGCTGAGCAGGTAGAACATCTTTGCTAGCAGTTCTTCTGCCCCTGTAATGGGCAGCACTTCCCAAGCACTGTGACGCATCCTCCAACACAGTGAGACGTGTTAGGTGAGAAGCCCTAGAAGATCATTAACTTTCTGGAGAGCTTTTTCTGTAGAAAGTAGCAATGTAAAATACTGAGTGACATTTTGATTTCCCATAGATTCTTTTGGTGCCTTGGTGTCTCTCTGCAATATGTCCTAGATGAGGCTAAATGGTAGCGCGTCTTCCCTTACCTGTGAGGAGGGGAAGACTTTCCTGTTAATGAGCATAAACATCTCAGTTAAGGGCACAGATTTCCTGACCTGCTGTGCACTGGACTCCGGTGGAAGGTGTGTTTTAACATCATGATGTCCAGCAACAGCATTGTGTCCTCCAACCTGCCCTTACGTGCCTGCATCCTGGGAAATCACAAGGATGCTGCTGTCCTGCTCAGGTTAGCCCTTGTCTCTGGAGTTTGGGCATCCATATTGTCCCGTCTCTGTCCTCCCTGAAAAGCACAGGGCTGGTGCCTGTGAGCACCATGGTCCATCTCTGTGAGGAGGAGTGATTCCTGCCTAAGTTTCACTGAGGATCTGCCTTTAAGGAGAGCGGTGGCAGAGGTAGGGAAGGCTGTGTCAGCAAAGGATGCCAGGTTTGAAGCTGTGCCGCTTCACCTAATGAGAACCGATTGCAAGATGCAGGAGGGCAGGGGGTAGCAGCCAGCCAGAGAGACTCCACCACAATTTAACAACTTTTCATTCCCCTGAGTTCCCTGATAAGACCCCCCTCTAAGTCTGTACAGGAATTCATAAGAATAGGATAATTAGGATGTTTCAAAGCTGCGACCCTCAGAGGAGTCCTTGGATTAATCTGTTTTTTCCCTTAAAGACATCTGTAACTACAATCTTTGTTTCTCTCCTCTTCTTCCCCCCCTCCTTCTTTTCCCCCCTTGTCTGTCTCTGTATCTCCTGTCAAACCGTGGCAGACATAAATGACAAAGAAATCAGAAAGAGAGATCAATGCAGTCCAAATTAGCACTTGGAGATAGACTGTGCTGGAGATGTCAGAGCCTGACCCCAGTTGATCTGCCAGCCTCCACTGGCGATATTATGCAAATTGCATCCATCTGGCAGAGCCCAGTGAAGGACTAATGGGGCAGGGAGGGGCCGGGACTGGGCGCCTTTGGGAAGGGGAGAGAGCTGGGGGTCTTTGGGGAGGGGGATCCGTGATCGATGGGGGAGATAAGGTACTGCATTGGCTTCCTTTGTGCTCCTGGGCGGATTAAAAACCAAACTCCAGATAAGAGATAACCAAACTTCATTTCGCTTTTTATTTTATTTCTTATTGCTACCCCCACACAACCTAGTACCAAAAAGAAGGGGCAAAAGAAAGGTGGTTCTTGGCGCTCTTGTTTCCTGCACGTCATTACCACTAATGGCAGTTTGAGGGGAGAGACAAAGTCAGGGAAAGAAAGCAAAAAAAAAAAAGCTGGCTGCTTAAAAGACTGTTGTAATAGGAGCATGGATAATAGAAATCTCAAATTACGGTGATCGCCTTGTTAAGAAGTTTGAAAATACGGCCAGATTGTCTTTAATGAGAGAAATATGGCTGTTAGTTAGTGAAGGAGGAGGGAATGGACCTTGTTTCAAGATCTGTAGCTCACCCATCAAAGAGGTACCGTCTGTTTCATTTCAAAAATCCTGCTCCTCTGCCTGATATTAAAAATAGTTGTTAAAGGCTTTGACTAGCAAGACGATTCTCTTTGACTTCCTACTCTCTCTCCACCTCCCCCAAAAAGACTTCGCTAGGAGAACTTCTGCTTTAAAAAATGGCCAGGCAAAGAAAGAAAGGAAAGTTTTGAGCTGCAGGGTGATACTGCCCCTGGCACCCTGGGGTGCCCAGAAGCCTTGACCCTGAGCACTGCTAGCGCCGTAGCCATCCCTGTCATGGCAGAGGAGAGCCCTCTCTGTGCCTTGTGCCTGCTGTGCCAGGATGAGCACAGAGATGTGGGACCATCACTGCTTGCCTCTTGGCAGTCCTAACCCAGGCACAGGGCAGCAGTGGCTCTTCTGGCATCCAGACCCCTTTTCTGGCATCCGGACTCCAAGCACTGTTAAGTGCCATGGTGCTGCTTTCCTTTGCTCTCCCCACAGCCTGGGAAGCAGCACCAGGCCAGACTGAAGATGCAGAGAAGGGCTCTGACAAGCTAGGTCTGGCAGCTGCCCAGCACACCCACCTCTTGTGAAGAGCTAAGGGGCACCTCTGTGCTGTTAGGCTCTGACCCGTAACTCCTGCCTTGCCACGGCACTGACAGTACCATCTTCGTTCTCCCCTGAAATCAAAGGATCACATTAATTGGTTTCAGGATCGTGGCCCCGTGTCCTGGGTGGTCTGTTTAAGATAACGAGCTTGGAGTGTGTTAATAGCTGGTACAGCTCAGCAGAGGATCTAGGGACCAGGCCTTAGATGGGGAAGATGCTGTTGGGTGTGGAAGATGGGCACTGAGGCATCAAAAATCTGTCCAGTGCTGTGTTTTTCCTTGTCCTTACACGAATCAGTGTAATTCCCCCACTCCCAAGTTGCTAATGTGTTGAAATCCCAGGGCAAAGGGCACTGGCAGGAGGGGAGGACTGCACCAGCTAAACTGCTGCCATTTCCCAGCGTGGCCTTGCTCCTTTCATGGTTCTGCAGTGGGATCAGAAGGGATCTGCTCTCCTCTTTTTTCTCCATAGTGTGAGGCTCTTCCCAAAGCTGCAGCTGCCACTGCACAGGCTGATCTCGGCTGTGCCATTGACCACCCAAACTCTGGCTTGCTCCCAGCTCTGCAGCAGAGACTCGCGGTGGGCTGTGCTGGGAATGGCAGTGTTTCCAAGAATCCTGAGCAATCCTGCTCCGGCTTGGACGCTGTGTTCTTCAAAACCAGCAAGAGCCCAAGCAGCTCCTCCTAGCCTGGGCCCCAAACTGGGTGCCACTGGTGTGCAGGACCTGGAGGGGAGGCAGGAGGGAAGGGTCGTGGTCTCTGCTAAGGCTGGATACACTGGTCCACACTGCTGGGACCAAAGTGCCATGTCCTGTGCTGTGGTCTAACATGTCTGCCCTGTGCACTCAGGGGTCTCTGAAGAGATGGCATGAAGCAGGGGCTCAAGAGCTCCTATCAGTTTTTGGCCAATGGTGGCCCAGGGATGCAGTGGGATCTGGTGGCTGAGCTGCTGTGCCAGGTAGGCTGCAGGTCTGTCCTGCCTCATGCCCCATAGCACAGAGCTGATCTTTAACCATGAAAACCCCTACCCAGTGATGTGATGCAGACCCCCAGTGATAGAGCCTGGCAAGTCTGGGTCACTTCTCCTGCTGTAATTAGCCTCACTGTTAATTACATGCAGGCCTGTGACTTGCAGGGGGAGCCACCACCAAGCCAGAGGGGCTGCCTCTGCGAAGAGCCTGCTGCAGCACACCAGCTCTGCATTGCCCCTTGACTCCTGCCCACCCTCAGCAGCAGCACTGGGGATTGCCTGTGCTTCCCAGGGCCTGCATCCCCTGCCTCCTTCCACTTCTCAGCCCGTCCCCAGTGGGCAGGGCACCTGCGCCCTGGCACTGCCCCTTCCCCGGGGGCTCTGCATGGGGTGTGCCCGTGGAGAGCAGGTCCCCGGACCCTTCCCTTAAGGAGGGCACGGGAGCAGCACCTTGCCAGGAAGCACAGTGCAGTGCTCAGCTGACAACGGCCTGGGGCTCGCTGTGCCACCGCTGGGTCCTTCTCCAGTCCTGTGTGTTTCCAGCATTTTGTCTCTATGTGCATAGCCAGGAGTCTCGGGGCTTGGCAGCTGGGTCATCTCCAGCATCCACAAAGCCCTCTGCTCGTGCTCTCCCGCTCCGAAAGTACGTATATAACAGCCGAGAGAGGCAGAGAGGGAGAGGAAAGGAGAGACGCGGGCTTTGGCTCCGCGCTCCCATCCAGAGCAGTCTCCTAATGAGAAGAATATGGCTGCTAGTTAGCAGAGGGGTGTGTCCTGTAGGCTAAAATGAGATAGTTACACTGCACTGATTGAAGGTTGAGGTTAGAGGGCAGCACAATTATGTTCGGGAGATTCAAGGGCTCTGTTTGATGCGGCAGTTCTAAGCTCCCAGCCAGTGTCAGTAGTTTAGCTCAAGGTTTCTTTTTTTTTTTTTTGTGGGCTAAAGACAGGAAGGATAAAAACTATGGGAATGAGTTGTTACTATTATTATAAAGTGGCGTGAGTTTTCTTTTTTTTTAAACCACCAGTTCATCCCCCTTTTGCTTAACTGTTTCCTGATCATTATTTTTTAAGCTGCTTGGAGGGAAGAAGGGAGCACCCCCTTCCCCCTGGAGAGCAGCTCTGAATTTTCTCCCAGACAGGGAAGGTGCTTTTTTTGTGTCTGCTTCTGCTCAGTTCACTGACTGCAGATCAGGAAAGCAATTAGCAGTTCAGATTATGCCAAGGCCAAATTCTTTGTCTCAAAATCATGGGTTAAGAGTTGCAAAAGAACCTTAATTGTCTGGTGCTGAACTAGATGTTTTTTTCTGAAAGCATTTGCAGTGCTTAGGCTGTTTGTGGGGGGAGTCTCTTGTGTTTCAAAAGCCTTTTTCCAGAGCCTGCAGTGATGTCCAGGCATGACAGCAGTGTCTGTCCGTGGCCTCTCTAGCCTCTCTCCCACCACCTGTCTTGCTTCCTTGCAGGCAGCCATGCATCCGTCCCAAGACAATCCTGATTGCTGTCACCCTTCTCCGCTGTCACCCTTCTCCACTCTCCTGTCCTCTAACCTATCTGTAGCTCTTGTGCCACTGCCCACATCCTCTGTCGCCAGTCCTGCGCTGCAGCAAGGTGAGGACCACAGGGACTGGCTCGCCTGCAACAGCAGCACATGGCAGCCCCATGCTGCCCATGCCAGGAGGCTGTTGATTGCTCAACAGCACCATCCAGCTCTGCTGGGCTGAACACTGGGTACCAGTCTGCCTGTGTCATCCACCCCATCCCTAAGGATGAACGAAGGGGCCCCTGCCCCTTTCTCTCCTTCCCTGCTCACCAGGGCCCGTTGTGTCCCAAGCCCACACTTTGCCGTTGCCTTTTGATCTGAGTGACAGCCTGCTTTATTTACTCTAATGGTTCTCAGTTTTAAATGTTAATTCCTCCCTGAAGAAAATGTCTTTTCAGGATGAGTTGCCCATCAGCAGGGACATGGAGGGTGTGCTGGCATCCCCGGCCTCTGTGCGGAGCCAGGCATTAACCCAACGGGCAAGAGCCTGCTAGGTGCAAGGGGCCATGATGCCCAGGGAGCACCTCAGTCCCTGCCACCACCGTGGCCAGGCTGTCCTGGGGACGCTGCATTGCTGAGCAGATCTGGCTGGGATGGATGTATCCCTAGTGTCACAGCTCATCCCCGTGCAGCCCATTTGGCACAATGCCACACACCACTGCCACAGCCCCCCGTCATCCCGGCTGCAATTAGGGGTTGATGGATTGTCCCCGGGCCAGGGTC
>NW_008693914.1:0-5353 GCF_000695815.1 Acanthisitta chloris | reverse complement strand
GGCTAACCTCGGCTTGTTCTCCGCAGGTACGTCCCGTCTCAGGCTGACATAGCAGTGTTCGAAGCGATCGCTGCCCCACCTCCTGCAGACTTGTTTCATGCTCTCCGGTGGTACAATCATATTAAGTCGTATGAGAAGCAAAAGGCGAGGTACGGTTGAACTGCGAAGCAGCGATATCTGTGCGAACTGGCCTGCGAAGTACTGCGTGTGTTTCTCCCGAGTTTGAACAAAGTGCTTGCTCGTGCTACCACGTGGCAGTGTGTTGCCGTCGGAGCAGGAACAACTCTAGAAGCGGGGCAGACCTTGTGTCAGCGCACTTCGCTTCTCACTTAGAATTTAAGCAAGCTGATTCTGTCTCGTTTCGGTCGCTGACATTTCTGTTAAGCTTATAATAAAGCTTTAAGTTTTGATGCTGCTATTGACACACATAACGTTGCTGAAAGGCAGGAATTGCTAGTAATGAAACCTCTAAAAGCAGCACTGGAAGTGATTAGAAAGTCTTATAGCGGTTTTTAAAGGTAAAGATACAGTGCATAGATGTTCAGGTGTTTAATCCTGGAAAATAAAATCAGTGATTTGCAATACAGAAGCAGATTTAAAGAAGGGAAGATGTGAAAGCAAATGTTATCTTTTTTCTTTATTAGTGATTTTAGTATGCTGCATTGACATCCATGGAGACTGCAGGCCTCTCTGAAAAAGGTAAAGCATAGGTAGGGTTAGAACTGCTACACTGCCTCCTGAGCCTCAGTCCAGTTTGGAGGGAGCTCTGGCAAAGTTGGGTGACTCGGTCACCAGTCCATTTCTGAAACTTTTATAATGCTAAAGAAGACTGAGATTCTAAAGTCAGTTAATAAAGTCTACTCTGGAAACTACTTACAGTTCCTGAAAACTAGAGCTAGTTTTATGACTTCGTCACAGCAGTTCACAGTAATAGAATTATGGGAGCTTATTCTGAGCAAGTTTTATGGCTCCAGTAACAGCAGTTCACAGTAGCAATAGAACTATGAGATTATGCTAAGATTGCAGAACTAGATGAGCTACAGGAGAAAGTGAATTAGGGAAGTTTTGGTCCCGCTGGTGCTGTCCAGAGCATTTAAGGTAGAGTGTTCACTGAAACTTCCAAAACTAGTAGTTAACCGTGCAGCAGTGTGTTTTGTCACTTAAGAGTTCTGAAACAAAATATCTTTATTGCGAAGCATGAAGGAGAAATTGGTACTGATTTTTGGAGAGGATATTTGCAGATAAATTATTCCTGTCAGAAACCTTTCTCTGTCCATGTGCTTGGCTGGAACAGCAGTGTTGGGCAGGATGATGTTAGCTTTGATGAGACTACAGTAAATTCCATATTCCCAGATTCAGCTAGCATGTCAGGAGCACTGGCTGCTGTCTTTTGGGAGGTTCTGGTTTCACGGAGCAGAATTAGATTTCTAATTTTTCATTATAAATGGCACTTGTAGGTTGATTGACAAACTGACAGATTTGTATTGACATTTGAGTAGGTTTGTAATGTCTACATTTTCCTTTCAGCTTGCCAGGAGTAAAGAAGGCTTTGGGGAAATACGGTCCTGCTGATGTTGAGGACACAACAGGTGCAGCCACAGATAGCAAAGATGATGATGACATTGACCTTTTTGGATCTGATGATGAGGAGGTACTTGTGACCTTTGTGTATTATGTTTGAGGGATTTTAAGGCCTTAACCCAGGTATGGAGATTTTTGCCTTAACTAGTTTTAAGTTACTTAAATTTGTGACCTTGGAATTCTCAAATTCAGCTGTCTTTGCAGAACAGAAAAGCTTGGAAGATAAAAACTCGAGTCTTAGAAAGGCATATGTTGCAGTGGGGTGAACTGTCCAACTTTGACTGGTTACATGATGAATAAAACAAAAAATCACCATCTTTCGGCTGACAGTTGTGATGATTTGTTTTTATCTGAGTAGATGCCAGTCAATAAATATGGTAATGCTTTGGAGATGGGTTTTAATGCTTTTCTGTAACTTAGATTTCTCTTTCAGGAAAGTGAAGAAGCAAAAGAGCGTCTGGCCCAGTATGAATCAAAGAAGTCCAAAAGTATGTGTGCCAAGAACTTCTTAATCTTTCATTCTTGTGTTCATTTTCATGGATTTGAACATCAGTTAACTCTAATAATAGATCAGCTTGACTGGAATAAGACAGGAATTATTGGGTTCACTTGCATTGCCTGAGCTCAGCCTTTCCTGTAGCAAATGGGAATCTTAGCATTGGTTTTGTTCTGCTTAATACACTCTTGTTTGTTCTGCCCAGAGGCTGAACTTAATATGTAAGTGGAGATAACTTCAGGATTTTCTTTAAAAGTTTGGAGAAAAAGCCACAATATGCAAGTCGCTCCACAGCTACTGGTCTGGAACTGTTCAGAACTGTAGCAGTTGCAGGATTCCCTCTGTGGAAAATAAACTGTTACATAGTATTAAGCTCCTTCTCAGATCTTCTGAAAAGGACTTCCTGTGTAACAAACATTGTCACTTTCTTAGTCTGTGTTCTCTAGAAGACTGTTTCTCAAGATGAAAATGTATTTACATCTTGGAATGCTGGGGTATGCATAGCTGAAGCTCTTCTGAAATGTCCATTGGTACCAGAGGCCTGTCACAGCAGTGTGAGGAGGTTCTTACCCGTGTTAATGGGAAAGCTGTTCTTGTAAAACTAGTTTGCAAATATTTTCATGAGTTTTTAAAAACTTCATGGCTTTAAATGGTGATTTTCTTCCCCCAGAACCAGCTGTTGTTGCCAAGTCATCAATCTTGCTTGATGTGAAACCTTGGGATGATGAGACAGACATGGCCAAGCTGGAGGAGTGTGTTCGGAGCATTCAGGCAGATGGTTTGGTCTGGGGATCTTGTAAGTATGAGAAAACTACGAATAGGGGAAAAGAAAGTGCAGTCCCTTAAGTGTGAATAATTCGACTCCTGGTCACTGTGCTAATCTGTGAAAATGCAGGGAGCTAAAACAGTGTAGGAACGGCAGTACTTCAGTATCTTGACGTAGTCTGAACAGGTGTGTTAATGCAGCAGCCCAGCTAAGTTTCATGTACAGGTTTTAAAAGCTGTAAAACTTTGGCTCTGCTCTCTGCATCTCCCTGTACAGTACTTGATGCAACAAGCAGACACAAGTGCACCTACAGCACTGGTCTGGGGAAGGGATGTGGATTCACAGAAAGAAACCCTTTTCAATCCCTTATACTGAATGCTGTTAATTAGGTACTCCATAATGGGGAACAAATGATGCATATGTATTCCTGCAAGCGACTTGGATCAGTTCAACCCTAGATCAGTCTTCTTAAGAGATTGCACTAATTAAGGAGTACTAAATGCCTTTTTTATTTTGCAGCCAAGCTAGTACCTGTTGGCTATGGTATCAAAAAGCTTCAGATCCAATGTGTTGTTGAAGATGATAAAGTTGGGACAGATATGCTGGAAGAGAGAATAACAGCTTTTGAAGATTATGTACAATCAATGGATGTAGCTGCTTTCAATAAGATTTAAGTCTTGATATATCTAGAATAAATGTTGCAAAAAATGTGCTGTGTCTGTGTTGAATCCAAAGTCATGGTGTAATCCAACTCCCAAAGGTAAGATTTTGTTAATAGGTAAAGTAGGAGCTGAAACTGAATTTCAGAGTTGCTCCCACCACCACCAAAGAGCATGAGCAGAGAAAATACAGAATTTGCATTTACCATCAATCCAGAGTTAACATTGACATGACTAAAAATCTGAAATGCTCTTTGCTCCGTTTTGAGGGGAAATTGCATCTGTAGGAATTTAATAACTCTGAAAGGAGGAATGGCTTTAAAGGAAAAGGAACCAGGACTCAAAGTGCAAACAATTTTTTACTGGATAAACAGTCATGTTAATTCCTTTTGTTTAATAAGGGTAGTGACTAACCAAATACACCATGGCTTTTGTTGAAAGCTAAAATTGCTTCAGTAAGAGAGATGAAAGCAAGCTAGAAGCAACTGCAGTGCACTAGAGATGGGGCCTGAGCCTCCCCTGGTAGCTTCTCATGTGTTGTGTGACTTGCAGTTCTTTTATCTGAGCCGTGAAAACATTTGCAGTGAAATGACATCAAGTCTTGTGTCTTTTCCGGGGCTTCCGAATGAGTTCAGCAAACAATGCTGCTTACAAACTGCTTCCCTGCTCCACGGTCCGTGTGCTCCTGCACTGTCCGAGCTGGAGCTGTGTCTCAGGGAGGCGCTGCGAGCTCAGAGGTGCCTCGGGGGCTGCGGCACCTACCGCAGGGACCAGTGTCGGCGCCAGACTGGCCTGGCAGTGTCGGGTGGATTAACTGGGGGGCGGGGGAGGGATCACCACGGGCAGTAGCTAATGCAGATGTTTGATTTACTTGTAGTAAACTTGGTTCATGGTCCTGGCTAAAAAAACAGCCAGAAAAACCTAGTTCTTCGAATAAAATGCAAATATATAAAGCAGCTTAATTAACACCAGTTTGAGCTGCTTACTTGGCCCCAGATTGGTTTCTAGATTTTGAGGGGTTTTTTGGTTTTGGTTTTTCTTTTAAAATGATTGAAGAACCCATCAGAACTAAACTGCTTTCCAAAAAACTATCCATAGGAATGATACAAATTTAAAAGCTGTTGGAGTTGTGAAGCTTTAGAGAAATTCACAATTCTAAGCCTTCTGTTGGACTGAGGATTTATTGTGGCCATGAAATGGAAGCCCTTTTAGTGCCGGTCACTCTGAGATTAAGGTGCTCAGTGTCAAACCCTGACAGCAGCAGCAGCTTAAATAACGTTTTCATTTTGCTTTTCTTTTTAGCACAGAGCATCTGTGGTTATCTGGCACAGCAGGTCCTGTTTGTCCTTGTTTAAAGGTCTGCCAACTTCAGATTATGTAACAGCTTTGTATATGAAAAAAAAATAAATCTGCCTGCTAGAGGTTTAAATCATGGTTAAACATTTTCAAGTATTACAGGCTCCATAGCCACTTTCCATGAACTTGACTGATAAAGGACTAACTTCATCCTGTGTGTAATTAATGCACAGTCCCCTTTCTGTGGCAGTTCTCTAGCTGCTGCTGCTTAATCATGTTCTTTAGTTTTAGCCATTCTATTGTGGTGCTGCTAAAAGCAAGAAATTGGCAAATGCCACACTAGAAAAAAAAAGTTAAATTCTGTCACAAAAATGTTTTTATTTTCCTTCACCATCACTGTTTCTGACCTGCCATTCAAGGTGTTGCTTACCTTTAAACTCTGTCCTTGGCCTTGAAATTAAAGCTGGATATATAATATATATATAATACATTTTATTAATGTTATTTTACATATAAATTATGTATTATTTGTATATAAATAATATATATATAATA
>NW_008693913.1:571-14050 GCF_000695815.1 Acanthisitta chloris | reverse complement strand
CACACACCGATGCGCACAAGCATGCATATATAATAGTATATAAAATATATAGCATATATAATGTATATACAAGACTAAGAGTAATGCAATACAGAAACTTTGTATTGTTGGTATGCCATTACATTGTGCGGTCATAACTAATATTTTTTTACTAGACCACCTGAAACTGCTCTACTAGGAACAAAGATTAACATGGCGAGTAAATATTTAAGGCTTTCTTAATATAAGATAGACTAAAGTATTTACATAAGAAAAAACTAGCAGACGCATGAATAACTTCAGTCACCCACTCAGTAATAATTTCAGAGGAAAGAAATAAAAGGACCATACCTTCTCATATAATACATCTGAACACTGTCATGCATAATTACATCCAAAGTTAACCCATTTGAGAAACAGTGGATAAATCAGACTTCCACCAGTTTTCCAGAGTCTGAAAACAAAGAAAAGCAAGTGCTCCAATTCAGGAGAACCATTCGTCAAACGAAATAAAGACCATATAAAAGAAAATTGAATAGCTGATCAACTGAATCCCAAAAGATAAATGTACTCATCTTTAGAAGATCTTTGATTAATTCTAGGAGATTTTGAAGCCACTTTTTGCTTGTTTCATTACTGCATTCATTTTGAATTGCTTGCAGGACACACACTGTTTCTTTTCCAAAAAAGAAAAAAAATCACAAATATTTCATCAGGCCTACTCTGATTCTTCAGACATTTACATGTAGCTGCATACTGTTTGGACCTCAAAGGTTAGTCCAGGTTTATTCTCAAAGTATGCAATATACATCTATAACAGATTTAGCACATTTGAAATTTAGGATTCCAAAGAAAAAGTTTGATCTGATGATATGTTGTGGTGAATCACCTTCATATTCATACAGAGTTTGTTTTAAGGCAATCTCATAATTCAGCCATCTTCCAAGATGAAATTCAGGAACCATTACCAAGATTCCTCCAAAGTCCACTGTTGACCAGTGACATTGATACCACACCAAGCATAGCATGCACCACCCTAGACAGGCAGTGCAATGTAATCCTGGCAGTCTCTGCAGTGCTTTCATCTTCAAACACCCTCACACACTTTTTCATAAAAAACAAGAAAACAAACAAATCTAAACAGAACTCCCCCAAAAAACCTGACAACGCACTCACGAAAACCACACCTCAGAGCTACTTAAAATATACTAAACTGTCCCCTACCAAAACACATGTTCTCCCCACATCACAGGAGTGTCACTACACATCAGGGTTCTTGAGGACCTTGTTTTTCCCTTAAGAGTACTCCACAGTGTAAACAATAGTCTTTACAGCTACACAAAATAGATTCCTTGTGAACGTAAGGGTTAACCATCAGTTCTGAATCAAAAATTATATATACAGAGTCTGATATGCTACATGCAGTTACTTAATTCTTCCACCTACAGGACAAAATAAATATATGCAATTTTCTTGATGAATAAGAAAATACCTGAAGTCTATGTTCGACCTCCACTTCCTGTTCTGCAACTGGTACAACCAGCAACTGGTACTATCTAGCAGCTCACCAACTCTTCAGCATTTTATCTGTCCTTTTACAGAAAGGAGGCACTCATTTCATTTCCACTTAAGTAAACTCTTCTGCAGAGAGTAATCTTCACGTAAGTACATAATTTGAAACGCTACAAGAAAACTCTTTTCTAGACTTCCAAATTTGATCATTTTAAATTCCTCAGCACTGTCCCTATGAATACTTATAATTCTGGTTATAGCATAGTGATATCTCAGAAGCCTTCTTTAATACCTGATCTTTATACAAAGCAAATAATTGGTTTACTTTACACACATGCAGTTGTAGTAAAACAGATGAACTTTATGAAGACTGTGCTTTCATTCTAAAAGCACAGTTCAGTTCATTATTGTTATAAAGAGAAATAAACAGTACTGTTTATTTCTTGTTATGGCTTACGAACTGAACCTCCTTGTTTTGAAAATTAGTCAAAAATCACCTCACTTATATTTGAAGCTTAAGCACACACAAATGTAACAGAGCAAAAGATCATATTAAATTGGGTAAGATACCTTGCTATATGTGACTGAAGACTGCTGGGAGGTATATTTCCCACACACACATATACCTTTTTGAAATACACAAAGCATTTACTACTTGCTGTATGAGTATAGGGGACACACATTAGCACAGTGGAGTTTAGATTTACAGCTTCTTTTCCATATTTTCATTTAAGTACTTGTGTTGATTACTTAGAGATCTCTGGTAGGACTGCCACTATACAGCCTCCCAACACAGTCTTAATTTTCTTCCTTTTTAGTAGCAGATTGCTAAACATTACATTTGAGAATAAAACAGTACAGAAACCTTTCTATAATGCTTTTCATAGTAAGATATAGTTGCTTAAACTACACGGTTGTCTGAACCCTAGAACTCCCTTCAAGTTCTCTGACAAAGTTCTCTGCTAGCCAAAATTATATCTGTGACATGCTCTAACACATTAAAGACACTCCGTTTTTGCAAAGCGTGTAAGAATATTGTGATATTAGAAAGGTGGCTTATATACTTCACTAAACTTATTTCTGAAGCTATTCACTCTAAGTACAATGGTTGACATTCACTAACAAAGCCTAAATGCCAGATCTTTTATATCCAGTTCTGACACTGGGTGCCTGTCTGTCTGCAATGTTAGCAATCAACAGCTTTAAAACTTCACTGAGTTGAAACCTGGATTCTAGTTCCTTCTCAGAGGATTTATCTGTTTATCATTAACTATGGAATGGATAAAAAAGCAGAGGTGCATCTAAGACCTCCTCTCATATTCACTGAATCTCACAGTAATGCTTTTTGGCTATTTCTGTCTCAAAATTACTTACTGTACCATAATAAACTAACCTACTGTTTCTGTAGGGCACATGAGGTATTACTTGAAGATGGCAGACTGAAAGATTGGCCTTTCCACTGCCTGTGCAACCCTAAGCTCTAAGCTGTGCCTGCAATCACTATAACTGTCCTTTTAAAGAGAATAAGCACATCTCACATAGGTGTTTACTCCTATAGAAAGAATGTCAGATCTCTGGCTCTGAATGAAGAGATACTTCTAATGTACAACCCTGAGTCAGTCTTCCAAATCCTAAGCAGATGTGAGATTTCAGACAAAACACTGTACACCTGACATTTTCTATTGACCAGCTCGCTGCAGCCTCTCGATGAGCAGGTAGTCTTCTGACTATACCTCAAAGACAGCTTCTCCACGAAGCACGGAGAGGTGAAGTGCTCTACCTAGGCAGACTAGACCCAGCTGCTTAATTTTCCTGAATTAAAATGTGTATCTGACCATACTCATTAAATCCAAAAAAACCCAGACCATACACACCCCAAAGGCAGCAAGCAACTAATATATATTTATTAGAAAAAAGCATCTTTATCTCATTTGCACACTGGCCTCAGCAGAGTATCAAATATGGAGAGCAAAGACAGACAGGAAGCAAAATATCTTGTAAATCAGTATTAAAAGTGACACTATAAAGCTATAAAGGGTACTTTGTAAACAAGTGTCAAAGTCACTCAGATTGTAAAGCAGATTAAATAAAATAAACCTAACCTGCATAGTAACATATTTACCATTAATCCACAGAGAAAGCATCAATGACATTCTGAGAGGACTACAGAGCCAGACATAACCTGACTATGTAGAGATCAAGGAATTGATTCACCACATTGCTGGATTTAAACCAAATAACTGGCCAACCTAAGAAAATTCCTCACAATAAAGCACCTTTATATGATAATTGAGCTATGAGGTAAGATATATGTCTATTACATAAAGTGATTATTGACTACAAGAAGGTTTCAATTTAGTAGAAAATTACTTTGTATAAGAGCTCTCCAGAGCCAGTTACAAAGGTTACATTCAGCTCTTTTAACACACAGTAAAAAAGAATGAGGCTTCCACTGGCCTCCTGTATATCAAATGATCAAAAAATGGAAAGAAAATTAAGTAAGGATAAAATCCTTTGCACTGGTTTTCACATTTCATCCAAAAGTTAATTCCCCTCCTCCACCTCACCCTCCCCTCCAAAAAAAAAGTGGACTGGAAATAAAATTAGTTCAATCTGAACTTAACTGACAATATTTTTCTCACCAGCTACACATGTACTTTAAACCATGAAGATTTAATGTTAGCAAAGATGCAAAATTCACTGAAGTAAGAAGAAATGAATACACTAACATCTGTCAACTGTAAATAAAAAAAAAAGTGAATAAACATATAAAAAAAATCCTTAACCAATTTAAAGATCATTATAAATTATTTAGTTGAAATTTTTACCAACTGTACTACAGGAAATTAAAATATGGAGGGTAGATCAGACAATAAGACAGATAATTGAATCTAAAACTTTCCACCTTGAAAGTTTACAAAGGTTTTGAATTTAAATCCACTTCAAGAACAAACAAATTTCATTTAAAGAACATTGTTAAGTCTTTTATTTATTTCCATTTTGATACCTTCAGAGAAAATGTGGAAAAAAGTTCACATGATTAAAATAATGAAGACTGGTCCAGCAGAAAACTAAACTTTTCTGTCCAATGTAGTAGCATTCAGCATTTTCATAGTGGATTTCAGGTTCAATGCACTAACAACATATGTACGTATAGATAACAACTCTTTTTTAAGAGACAAATGGGTTTTCTGTTTATAGGATATATTTTGGTTTAATGATGATATAATATTAGAAGGATTAAGTATCTGGAGTAAATTTGATATTTCTTTTAATTACAGATGGTTTCATGAAGAAAAGTCCCATGAAAGAAACTGAAAAGAACAAGGCATTTGATAATTATGTCAAATGTGAAGAAAAGGATGTTTTCAACACAGTTTTTCATCAGCAGTTGTAGTCAAAGTACATGTGTTGCACACACTGTCAATCCTCAATCCTGTAAACCCACGTTATTAATTAAAATTAATTTCTCATTAAAACCTACTTGTGTCTAGCCATTTTCACAGCAGTGAAGACCTCTCACTGTAATATTTACAATACACAGTACATTTGGTAGCTTTTGTCAGAGTTCTGAGGAACAGAGAGCAAACTAGTAGCAAAACTACACAACACAAAGTACGTGCAATTTTTATTTTGCAGAGTCACGGTATCCTTCTACTTCCTTGCAAAAATTTATTATAATAGAAACAGGCTGATTCTTGAACTGCAGGTGTAGTGCAATATATTATTTCTGCTCATTACATAGCATAACCCCTTTGAATGCTTAGAAGACAGTTAATGCAGAATTTAGCCAGATGGGTTTGGTATTCTTCACTAAGAATAGCACAAAGCACTGTCTACAGTGAATGATAAAGTTTTGTTTTGCAAAAGTGAAGTTCAGGCTAGTGGTTTGAATGCATAATCCTCGAAGCACCTTGCTTATGACATGTATTTTTCCCCAGTTAAGCAGTGTTTCTACTGTGGTTGTTGAGGGCTTTCAAACAAAATATTTCTTACTTGCATTTACATTTTTATTCTGAGCCCCCTCAGCATTCAGACTCAGCAAGTTTTAAAAATGTAAAGACATTAATTCATCATCTTGGAGTACAGAAGGAGTGTTAGGAAAATGCAGGATAGCTTCAGGAGGGTTTTTCGTTTCACTAGGACTGAAACTACTGGTGGCTCAGTATGCAGTATTATTTTCTACAGCTTACATTTTACTGTGTATGTTTTGTCACTGTAGATATTTTACAAACATGATAGGCATCTCAAAAATGCTGTCATGTAGTAAGTAAGGACATATTCACTGCAGTGAAGAAATAGAAACAATGTATTCACTGAAATGTAAATTGACATTAAACTTAGAAGTGGCCTCCCAAAAGTAAGATTGAGATGAATTACTGCGACAGTGATGAAATAAAGTGTTATACCTACGTACCCAATGTGTATCTTTTTCTTGGGTAAGTTGACAAGCTTTTTATGCAGCTAACACTTCTCTTTCACTGGCCTCAAACTGGCTTTCAAAAAAACCCAAAACACGCAGTATGCTTCTTGTGTTATTCTGAGCAAGTCTGACTGCTGACCACAACCATTAAAACAGATCATATTTTGTGTACTAATAAAGAAGTGATTTTGGTCAGCTGACTGTATTTTAATCGTTAAAATGCCATCAGTTTCCACATCTTTTCCTTATGGTTTACACTTTCTATGAGAAATGTAAGAAAGAAGGGCTGCTACACAGATTTCACAATAAATCTTTTTCCAGATGTAACAGGTTATTCACAAAAAGGTTTGTCTGAGACTCAGATTTGGCTCCTGAAATATCAGCTTAGGAGTATTTCTATGGGGAGGCAAAGGGCAATGAGGCAGTCAGACAATGGCTCAGAAAAAAAGAGAGCCACTCGAAAGCTCAGGATATAGCACTCAGGGCTAACCACAGCGAATTCAATGACAAGTTGTAAATGCAGATAACTACAGTAATAGCAGAAATACAGCCACACCTGAGAAACAGAAAAGACTGAAATAGAACACCAAGAGGAAAGGCTTGCTTGCTGGGGAGGGAAAGTTACTGTAGTAAACAAAAGCAGCAATAGAGAATTTCTGTAGCAAAAATTATTTACAATAGCTAAATAAGTAGCTGCATGCTACTTATGCTATACTTAAGAGTTATTAATACATAAGTAGGATCTTCAATATGCGATCTGAAAGCCATGAAATTCCTCATAAGAAATAGGTGGCAGAATGCTGCATGGGTGAGTGGAAAAAAACAAAACAATAGAAAAATGAGTAAGATTAAAGTTTAACTATCATTTCGAAAGTTCTAAATAGTAACAAACATTATTACACGTTTTATTAGATGTGCTGCATATGCAAATGCATACATCTTGACCAGACAGTGGAATCTTATGTCCGTTACAAGGATAAAACAGAATCTGTACTCATTAAATGCTTATGCCATCTAGCACAAGAGTCCCATCCTGCTCTCTAACTAGGTCTCTAGCTATTACGGAAAAATACAGCAAATTAAAGATAATAATGAATCCATCACAAAACCTTCTGATTACAGAGTATAGATGATATCAACCATGAGGCACAAGTTTTACAAATCTTTCAGCTGATGACAAGGCTGGCTAAAGCAGATCCCCCTCCACCCTTACTCTGCACCCTCATTTGCACCACCAAAAGTATTTGGAGGCATTGAGGTAATTCAGTATGGTTAAAAAATTAACTTTTTAAAAAACCTTTTTTGTTTCGCCACAGAATTACTCAGTTTAGATTTGTTGTTTGTTCCTGTGTATAGTCCTCTAAACAATTCAACTGAGAAGGCTGTTAGGGAGTCAAAATGAATAGCCAAAGAGTTGGGACAATTTAACTTTCCCACTAAAAAAAGCATGTACAAAACCAAGGTTTCAAATGCCACATACAGTTTTTGAAAATCAGCTGCAGATATTCACTCAGGAAATTAAAAAATTCTGTATGAAAGTTTTATGATAAAAAAGTTTCAGACGAAATACCGGTATTCCTTTCTCTAATAAAGTTTCTCATTCACTGACTGAAGATAGTGACTCTCTCTGTAAATCTTTACCATTATGACAACTAGCAGCTGAACCAAAAATTGACAGAATCCTTCACAATATTACTCTACATGACACTAGCAGCAGTGTGAAATTGAGTGTGATCACAGCAGCAGTCAATTCTACTGGTTCAGGGAGTTTTCAGTTTAGGTCAATTTTGTTTTCAGATCCTCATTCACTTCAAAACAGAAGTAAAGAAAACAAAAACACAGAAAAAGTCAGTAGAATCAAAGTCTATAAAAAGGAAAAAAGAGCAGAAAATTTTAGAAATTACTAAAAGGTCTTTCTGTTCTCCAAGAACACATGCCCACACAGCATAAGGTAAACTTCGTGCATATAGAGAGTAGTTCTCCCCTACATGACTTAAACCCAAAGAAGCCTTGTACTGTTCGAGATTCAGACATTCACTTCGTGTCCTTTACAGCACATGGCAAGGTCTTCAAGAGACAAACTTCATACCCAACTTAGGTCTTACTCAAAACAAACAAAAGGTTTTTTCTTTCATTAAAAAAATCCAAACCAAAAAAAAAAAACTAACAAAAAATGTTTTGCCCTTTTGTTGACTAACCTCTTTGCCCCAAGAACTTCTGACAAGGTGGTATTTTAAAGCCTTCTCTAACTTCTCATCACTGCTCCTTTTCCTTTATGTTAAATTCAATCCCCACTCCTTCAGTTCCTACTAAAGGATAACTACTTGTCATCCTCCTTGATTGCTGTAACAGCTGTTGCTAGTTTGCCAGTCAATCCCATGCAATCTCCTTTCATTCTCTTTTTGTAGTTTCTTCTCCATTTTTGCACGACAAATTAGAAAGCATATCTGAGCAAATATATATATATAACTCACCAAGTTATAAGTATTTACTAGTCAGTTTAAAGAAGGGTGGTAAAACCTAACCGTTATTCTAGCCTTGGCGTAGCTAATCCTAGCTACTGCTGAAGTAAGCCCTAGCTAGTCAGTCTTTATTTAAGAAAAAAATAAAATCTTAATTCTAGAGCACTTTACAACAATCTACAATTCCTTTTCCCAGGGCCACATAAGCCACAGTAAATCTTCTGCAAAGTGAAGTAAAATTAATTAGTCTTGCCATTGCAAATGAACATATTTTACTTCCTACTGCAATGAACTAGGAATACATTTGCAGTTTAGTCTGAAAGGCAGCTAAAAACCCAATTAAATCAGCAGTAGCTTTTTAAGTGAATGGACAGTACCTGCTTACCCATGGTACCAAATTCACAGGCTATCCTGTGCGGGCAACCTAAATTAGCAGATTTGCTGAAAAAAAAAAAAAAAGAAAGAAAAAAGTAAAAAGGGATGAATCTCTATTGACGACTGCCTCTTTTCTTCAAAGATGGATTTCCCCTTAGACCATCAGCTAGTCCATTTTGAATTTCATGCCCTTCACTATAGCAAATAGTTAGAAATACTTTAAAATTACCTTGAAAATACTTGCGTGTTCCTTGAATGTGGACTTTTATTTCAGTGTAACATAAAATTAGGTTTAGTAATCTCTGCTGCCCAAGAACAAGTTATACCCCAATGATTTACGGAGGTAGGTATAACTGAAACTGTATTAGATACTGTTGCTGAGGTGTGACTCATTGCCAGTCAGAGATCCACCAAAATGAAAACAGCATTGTTTTCAAAAAGAAAATTATTAAACAGACCTTGCTTCCATTTTGCTTCATATCTCTTGTCACATCAAGTGGTAGTCCTAAATATAGAAGCAGGCCTTACCATCAGAACAAACATGTATGTAGTGTCTAGAGGAACAAGGCTTGAATGGGTTTTATCACTATAACATTAGATGGTTATCACTGCATAAATCACTGCAATTTCAGATAATTTTGTTAACAGTTCAAATGCTTTCATCTGAAATCATACAGATAATGGTCAGTGTACCATAAAGTGGAATCAGCTGCCAAGATAACATCTCTCAGAGTTAAACTGGTGGTGTTTCAGTTCAAACTTCAACGAGCTTCACTCTTGCTGTGACCTAGGGGCACGGTCAATTACCAAATGATTCATCCTTCTTTCTTCCTGCCCCACTTGCTCTGAAAATGGATAAACTCTGGCAGGCTGTCTGGCTGTCTTCTCCTGACTGTGCCCTGCTTCCTGCCCTCGGAAATGGATGATGCTCTTTTGAACATCATTATGGCTACATCTCAATGTTATTCTGTTCTAAGGAAGAACAGGTTTACAATAAAAAGTTAGAGACTGGTGTAGTAACAGTACTTCAGCCAGAATGATTTGTCACATATTTCTTCAGAGATTAAATCAATGTGATTTTTAACATTGCTTTAAAGATGGAATGACTCCCGAATACACAGAATAACTGTCAATGCATAGGTGTCTATCAGAAGGGAAGAGCAGCTTGGCCACTTTCCCTTTTGTGTTCAAAATGCTCCTCCTCCAAATATTCCTTATGTGTCCAGCTCACATGTAGTGGGATGGCTGCAAGCCTGTCCTCTACAGCTCTGCACTGTCAAACAGTCATGCTGGCACATCCTGAAATACAGTTTACCTTTCTTGGCTTCTTTGCCTCTTGGAGGAAGTAAAAGCTTCAGCTGGCAAAAATCTTGGGTATTGCTATGGACAAGAACTGGAGTAGAGAACCACCATATGTGTGACCCTATAGATTTCTGTAAACTGTCCCTGCATTCAACTAATGAAGGGAAAGTGATGCTGCTCTCATTAGATGGCTAGAATAGAAACATGATGAGCAGATTTCTCTCTGGAGCACTATTTAAGACTTTTGCTGAAACACTTCTTATTGAACAGGCAATGTTGAAATATGCTTGTTTGCTGAAAGTGTGTCTGCTTAACCATAGAACTTTTATTCAACAGGAGGCCATTACGCTATCATAACATTTGATTCCACCTACATTACTGCTTAATTAACACTGAAACATTTAGCAGCTATTAGAAGACACTCTCAACCGAGTTCTAGATTTCAGCAGAGCTCAATGGCAGACTGTCTTTTCATTTGAACAATTTGAATTACCAAAACTAACATCATCTTTGACTCACATTTCTAGAGGAAAAGTATTTGCAAATACTCTGTGCTGATATTTCCATACGCTATAGTTAAAACCACTTCCATATTCTGAAAGAATCTTCACAGATTCAGTCTTACCTTGTAATAGATGGGGTACAAGGTACTAGAAAAATTAAATCTCTAAAGCAGTTTTTAAAGCAGATTATGTTCCCTCTTGCTATGATTAATTAAAAACTGCTCTCCACACAGAAAGCATATATAGGCATATATTTAGACATGCAATAGTGCATGTGCGTGCACTAAACCAACAACCAGTCTTGTTTGACAAAATGTTAGTCATCAAAAAACCCTAGTCCCAGACTGTCCATAATTAAATTGCTAGATTCGTGATCCAGAATTAACAGGTCCATATGTTAAAAACTGGTTTCCTTACAGACCTGAATGAAACAAAGCTAATTCGGAAGTAAGAAAGTATTCATGACTGAACAGAGCTGCAAGTCAAGTCTTGTATGAAATTATCTTTATTGCACAAATAAAAGTGTAATTTAATGCTTTAGTCATTCTGATAATTTGCAGACCATGACTCTTCTAAGCCTATTGAATGTATTAGTCTGTAACTTCAATTGCTATCTTTAATGCAGTAAAATGCCATTATAATGTAGAGAAGAAAAAAAACTCAGCATCTATGAAGCCAATATATTTATTAAAAATACAGAAGTACTGGCTTCCAGAATTCTTATTCCAGTATTTAACACTGGGAATAATAATAAATATAATAATAATTATTATTAGCTACACTAGAAATATTCTCACACTGAGAATACTGAGTTTCACAGCCTGTTCGCCTCAATGTATTAACAAATATTTTGCTTCCATTTCATAAATATTTGTTTTACCTGAGTTGCAATGTAGGCTGTAGCTTCGAAGTCAACCATAGGGTATTTTATCGCTATAACAGAGGCATGTGCCCAGAAATTGACATTTTCACAATTAACAACCAATATAAGTATGTTAAATATACAGGATTTAAGAACTTCTTTCCCTTCTCCCCAACATTAAAATTGCATTTTCCAAGATTAAAAGTTTTTTGGTTTATCCATACAGAGCTGTCAGTTTAGCAAATACAACATTTCTAGACACACCATGTGTAAAGCACTGGTATGTGCTTTTTGGAAGTGTCAGAAGAGCAAAAAGGTACTTTCAACCCAGCAAGGACATTAGATTTAACATTAGTATAGCAAACCGTGAAAGAAAGACTTCAAGTGCTACAATTTGGGAGCAATACAGAAGATTATGCTTAATAATGCTGGGGAACCTTCTCGCATAAATTCACCAATAGAGAAATAAGAAAGATAGACGGAAAAGTATCTAGATGTTAGAAATGAAAGGTATCCATGTTTCATTAGAAGCATTTCTCAAGCAGAGTTAATTTTCTTGCAAAACTTATGCTGGTATCACTTTAATATGAGATATGGAAAATGCACAGATACAACACACACACACCCTCAACCAGCTTTATACAACCCATTATGCCTTGGAAAACACTTTTTAATATTCCTTCTGCTTCGGGCTTGGGAAAATTTCCCCCCCTCAAAAAAAACCCACCTCTATTGCATTTTCTCATGCTCCATGTTTTAGCAGAGACCACAAATTCAGACGTCAAGACATCAGTGTTTTCTGAGCCTCTGATAATACATTCAGGTATCTATTTGTTAGCTGTGCTCAAAGTCATACCTCTGTTTTGGAGAAAAACCACTCAACACTAAACACTATCTTCATTTAAGCTAACATTTTTACAGGTTCCTTTATTCTGATTTTTCAGAAACCCTCATTCGGACAGCACAGAATGGAATTCAGGTTCAGAAGTCAGCAGCAATGTTAATAAGAAATATTTAAAAACTTTGGCATGGAAGAATAAAGGATGTGTTGAGAAATATATAATAGTAAAAAGCAAGGTTGGGATACAATGCAAAAAGATTTATAAGTGACAACTATAGCATTCAACACAAGAAGAAAATAGACTAGTTTTACAATTGTGAATATAACTTTTGTGAAGCTCACCGGTTTCACTGACTTGGGAGACATACACTCCTTGGACAAGTGTGCCTTTTCAGTATTTAAATCAGCATTCCAATAATTTATTTACGTATTTTTTTACCTCAAAGTAACACAAAACTATGTTGGTGACAAAACTTATGAATGATGATTATTGATGAGCACAAGTACATAAGAGCCCTTACACACTTTACAATTTTAATTATGTGTTATTCTCTACAGTAGTTCTTAAAATAGAATATCCTATTTAATTTTTGAAAATAGTCTCTTATTTAATTTCTGGCATTTTGCTTAAGTATATGTCTTTGATTAAGATAGTGGGAAACATTTTGTCTCAGGAAAAAAAAGAATACTGAAAGAGTAAGATTACATTGTGTTGCTTCTTGTAAAGCCAACTTTATTACATGTTACACTAAGAAAACTTTTCCAACAAAATGCAAGAAATTTACGCAGTTACTGTATTACTTTCTTATAGAACATTTTCAAGTTATGCAAGAAACATGAGGGATGTGGGGAACTAAGTTTTGAAAATAAATAAAGTTCAACCACGCATGAGTTGATTTATCACTTTGTTACTGAAGAACAGTGTTTAAACTGGCATGCTACTACCACTAAAAAAAAATAGCACTACCTTATGTATTTAGTTATTAAAGAATAACAAAAGGAATGTTGTTACACGACCCTTAACCCAGTCTCCACAATATTAAACAGCAATTTTTTTTACAATCAGTGCAAGTGGCATAAAGAGACATGAAATTCAAATATTAAGTGATAAATATCATAAAACTCAAGTTCAGTTATCAATTCAATCAAATGATGCCAGTAGAAGTTAGAAGATTTCACTGGACAATATGTAAAATATTGCCTCCCCTTTGGTTTCACGC
>NW_008693913.1:0-546 GCF_000695815.1 Acanthisitta chloris | reverse complement strand
ACCTATCAAAGGAAAATGATAAAAAACCAACCTTCTCTTAACCCGTGCTCTAAAACTGGGCAGAGGCTGTCCCAGTGCGACAAGCCAAGCTACAAACTAACAACTTAAACCACAGCCCATTCAGAAGTGTTACCATCATTATAACATAATTATTAAACATTCTAATACTCTATTCACTTCCCTGAAAGAGCGGAGCTTACTATTTTTAAAAAAGCCTGCCTATTTAAACGTCATTAACTATCCAATTAGTACAGTCTGCTCTTTGCTAGCTCCAGAGTACTGGGGTAATCTTTTAATTGTTAACTACTGTTGAATAATTTTAGCCATTCCGTTTTTATACATTCTGTGATAATTAAGACAGACTACCCCAGAACCTTATCTCATCATTTTCTTGTACACAGTGACAAACAGAAAGACGATCACGGGTAGAAAAAAATACGTGTGTGCTCGGGGATAACGTTAGCACCGGGGATAACGTTAGCAGCGCAGATACCGTCTCCACCTGCAGTCCCCGCAGGTAGGCGCGCACCGCCCGGCGCACCCGGC
>NW_008693912.1:0-28759 GCF_000695815.1 Acanthisitta chloris | reverse complement strand
CATATATATATATATATATATATTTAGGTACTCCTAAAACTTGACCCAGGACTTTTATTTCTGTATCCTGAACAAAGCTTCATGGAGCTGCTATATATATCTCAGTTAACTAGTACAACCGACAACAACAACAGTCAGTTCAGAGAGAACTAATGATTCTAATCTAAACAGACCACTGAGAGATGAAAACCAGGCCTCAAGCATCCTCTGGGATCTACAGATTATTATTTCCAAAGCATGGTTTAGTCCCCTGGCAACTGATATTATGACATACAAGCCTAAGCGTTTACTCTTACATACATTAATTCTTACTGGCTCTGATTATTTGCTCACTATTCTAGCCACAACAACAAAATTACCAATGCATTCACTTATTCATTTGACAGTTTACTAAAACCTGCCAGAATATAAGCCAATTAATATTTTCATAGAGAAATGCAATGTCTAGCACGTGAAATCAAATCTAAGATCCAATTCCTTATTCTCTGAGTGGGCGTCATGTTAATATCAGATCTACAAACACACAACAATCAGACAAGAATGGCATTAACTTTGTCTTCTAATTTTTGTACTGAAAATTTAGTTAGACCGGAACAATTATAGACATTTTTTGCCTTCTTTTGTGGAAACCAACTCTCATCAAGTCAGATACTCAACTGAACATTCTCTAATGTTATCATTAGTAAAGATAAAGATGCATTAAATTGAATTTTTCAGCAATGCTGAGAAGCACTGAGGTCTTACATGACTAATCATAATAAATAATTAAAACTGATTTTCATGGGGGGGGGAAGAAATGGAGCCCTAAAAGAAGGAAACTGCAATGAAGTTCCTAGCCTAACAAAACTGGCAATGTCTCCTCTGTACTGTCTTTCACATTAGATTTGGGTTAACCTCACTCATTGTAATTTCATTTGATGGCTGAAAACAGAGCTGCACAATTTTTGCTCTCTTCAAACATTATTCTTCATCGATAATAATTTTCCCATACATTTCTGTGAATAAAACTTCTATTTGCACTTGGAAAATGTTAACTAACTAAAAATATTTTAGAAATGCCTTTGTTGAGAACCACATGAGTTAAGCCCAAGTCTGAATTCAACCTATGGAAGAAAGACTGAGAAAATGAGGCCTGGGGAATTTAAAGATACTAAAGTACCAAACAGAATTAATGGCTCAATAGTGACAATATGGTTAGTTCTACTATGCAGAAATCTAACAATAGGTCTGTTTTATAGTTTCTGACAAGAAAGTAATGAATACCTGGTCAGTTCTGCTCTACCCCTGTTGCAAATAACGTAAGTGATAACACAGTTCTGAATTATTAGAGTATTTCATCACTCTGGTAAACCCTGATACTAAGCCACAACAGCACAACTTACTTCCACTGAAAGGAAAAACGAAGGTAAAAAAATAAAAGAAAAAATAAAAATAATTCAGAAGAATATACAAGAAGTACAGCTGAAATTGGGAGTCAATAAATGCAGACAATATTTAGAAAGAATGACAACATTCACACCAAAGCACAGATCAGTTCTGTGTGGTATCTTCCTTTGTCACTAGTAATGTGTTGATCACACAGTGTTTAAGACAAGAGGCAATACAGACATTAGGGTGTTTCTTGTTAGGTAATATTAGAAGACCAAGCAGATTTCAGCTCTCTGTAAACATTTCAACATTATTTGAATAAAATGGTAAAGGTAGAAAATGGAACTTGTGGCAGGGCTTGTCTTAAAAGTCTGGGAGCAACGTGATCACATTGGGCTCACCTTGGTGACAGGTTCTATGAGCAACTCTGAAAGAATCAAAGATTGTGAGGAAGGCCACTGTGACTAAGAATAAGTTCAATACTTAAAATTGCTATTCACTTGCATGAAATTGTTTTTTGCTTTTATTGATTTATGGGGGTGGGGAACTGAAGGGTCTATAAGACCTCAGATTTTGCATTGGGAATGTCAAATATGTTCATTTGGATTCTTGGCAGAGAGTGAATGTCATGGGAAATAAAGAGACACCTCTGCTTCACAATGAGTCACATGACAAGACCAAAGAGATGTGCAATAGGTTGTAGTCCACAAGGCTTTTCTGTGTCACAAAAATTAATTGCGCACATCAAAGATTACAAACGGAAAATCCCATTCTTTCTGAGATTCTAGACTCAGAATAGATGGCATAACCTTGCTTTGATTTTATTTTTTAAACACTCTCTACAATAGTGAATACTAAATACTAAACAGCTAGGAAGTTATGCCCTTTGCTCATCCAGAGTTTGAGAAAAGCAGACTGGTTGATCAAACAATGAAATAACACCACTGACATGGAAGGACTTCACTGAAGGCAAGCTGTGCTCCATGCATCTCAGTAGTTCCAGCATGGACTACAACTGGAAAAGAAAAGTTTTCTGCTTTTACTTTACAAAGGGAAAACCAATTCAACTTTTTGGACCTACCCTTAAACAAGAGAGTGGTGTTCCCAGCAGCTGGCCTCGGTTCTTTCACACTCAATGTCTGTTAAGCCATAAGGTAATCAGCCCTGCAGACCAGGAGGTGGTCAGCTTAAGCAGTATCCTGCCCCAGGACTCCAGACGGGCTGAGGCAGCTGTGGCACATATACTGTAAGCTTTATACAGTGCCATGGGCATCCATCTTCACCAACTGACATTCACCAGACAGAACACAGCAGTGGGAAGGGAAGGGACTGCGTGCAAGTGTCAAAACTAAACCATAATACGGCAGTGAAAAATACTGTTATATTATTGATAAAGCTTATTCAATTTCATTTGAAACATGAAAAGAAGATGCTTTTCTTATTTGAAATACCCTCTGATTCATTACCACCACTGACTATATTTCTTCTTGGTTTTAGCACAACTAGTATCCAACAGGGAAATTATTTTAAATTAAGTGGTGTGGTAAATTAACATACTATTTCCTATGTTGCTATAACTCATTTTATCACTATGGTTATGTAAAGGAAAACCATATTTATCTTATACTTGCTTTGTTTTCTTCTGACAAGGCTATTTATCACCACAGGAAATTCCAAGTTCACAAAACTGGTTAGCTGACATTTCCAAAATAATATACTTTGTGAGGATCAACAACCCTCCTAATCGGTTTTGTCAATTACATCAGTGTTTGTCTTAATACAAAATCTCTTTATCCTATACTGGCAGACCAACATGGAGTTTTTCCTAAAAGTCATGCAGGTCTGGAGAGTAAGTGACTGCATCATCATTAGTGTGAAAACAGAATAAGCAAAGTAGCAGGCAATGTAATCCAGACAGACATGGATGGATAACGAATTATGTGACTGTAAAGTAAGGACCAGTTCTTCTACAATACAGTGCAAAAGCATCATATTTGATGAAGATCATCAGAAACATTAATGCATACACAGCCTTTGCATTTTCAGCTCCAGACTGTAAATCAACTTTTTTTTTTAAAAAAAAATATAAGTTATCTGCAAATTCTCCTTTTTCTATTTGAACAACTGCTTGTCAGTGACCAGATGGAGTTCCACTTTTCTAAACCAAACATTTTTGATAATCTGTCACAAGTTTTCTTAGAAATGCAGGCAAAATTTAAGTAATCATCTTTAGGAGTGAAAAAATACGGTTTTCTTCAGACCAATGTTTGATTTAGGAATTTCCTTTTTGAGTGTAAGAAATGACAATTTTGTACTTTGAAAAGTCAACTAAGGTCAAGATTAATATAGATATGTTAATTAGTTTGTTGATACTATGAATGCTTTTCTTGTCATGCCACTGATGAATGAGGGAATTTGCATCTCAGCAGGTAAACGTGTCTGATACTTCCTTAATCTACTGCACAGCATTTGCTACAGCCAAAAATAAGAGACAAAGTGGAATACAGAGTCAAAATGATTTAGAAAGCAGATTACTAGTTACAAAGGAATATGAATGAAGCATCACTTCTAAAAGTAACATATATTCTGGACTGATGTGTTCCATAAACATTTTTTTTTTGCTATCCAAAGTCTCCAGGGAACAAATACTTATTTCATGTACCTTCCATTCTGCTCAAGTAATTTTAGATTTGCACTGTAGCTCTGCCTTTCATTTCCTTCTGTTCTCCTTGCCTTGGCTAGATTAGAGAGGTAGGGTGTTAATGGGGTACTTGATGAAGATTGAAGACCTATTTTCTCCACCCTTGGCGACCAGCCTGATTTGAACAAATTGAGGAGAGTGAAGCAATCTCTTCACGTCCTTGGGAAAAGCCTTTTCCGTTTCAACATTTCTGGCTTTCAGACATGGTCCCCTTCATTCACAAAAAGAGGAAAGGTGCCAGCACAAGAAGGTTCTGAATTTCACAGTATGTCAGCAGGGCTGCAAAAGCTCCTTTCAACCTCCTTTGTGGTTGGTTAGCATGTTGAACACGAGGTGGATCCAGGAGGGGAATGCAGGGAACTAGTGCTTGCAGCTCAAACAGGGTGAGAAACAAGCTATTGTCCACCATTCCCCACCTCTGTTGTTGCTACTTCTTTGCTACTTTCTTCCTTGTGGGTACTGTTTTGTGCTGGACACTCAAAATGCACACAGTGAAACACCTGGAAAGAACAAAAAAAAAGAAGATAAAGCAAACCAATTTAATGCTGGCAAAAGCATGATCAAAGTAAGATGAAGTCTATATGGAAGTCTATATGGAAGTATGCAGGCCAGATTAGTGACAAAGTAATTAGTCAAAATAGAATGTTTCACCATGAGGTCAAAAACATTTATCCATGGGCAATAAACATTAGAAAGGGATACCAGTGGCACAAGAGAAGGCCTTCAAATTATACCAACCTTTACATATAGCACTAAAAATCAGAAAGATGGTTCCAAAGTGGATAGAGGTATTTGTAAATGATTTTTTTTTCTTTGCCAAGTAGCATAAATATCTACTGCATGCTATCGGATGACAACAGCAATTATATTAATTGTCTTAAACATGTCTTATGATCTAATTACTTCCTCAAAAGGCTGAATGTTCATGTACACCAGAAATGAAATTTAAATCATTACCAACATGATTCTATTTCAAGATTGCCCTCTGCTGTAATAACAATGGTAGCTCTACAGACATGTCCTGGAGTATGTAGAAAAGCAGAGTGTCCAAGGAGGCTGCTGCTTCATCAGATGAAATATTCCATCTCAAACAGTGATCATTTCCTGATGTTTCAAACAATACCTGTGATGAGTGTACAGGTGACTGTATCTTAGAGTAAGAGGACCATCTGTTTAAGTTTTTTTTCCAAAGTATTTTCTATTTTACTTACTCTTACTTCTACTTGTTCTTGAAGTGCCTGGGAGGAGAAGGGGGAGGAACTCTTTAAAATTGTTAAAAAACTTCTTTCCATATGATTTCTCATTGCTACAAATTACACAGCTTTGCCACATACTAAACGTAATTCTTACACTACTTTAAAGTTTGCTTTTTCTCATGCATTCTAGTTTAAAAGCTAAAGCTTGATGAATATTAAAACCTCAATTTGAAAATTATTTTCTTAACTCTGTATGCTTTTACATCACCTTCTATTATCCTCCTTGTGACTAGATCATGTCCTTAAAGCTCTTCTCATAAACAAAAGTAATCTCTTATAATCTTAACTGCCCTTTCCCAGACCCTTTCAAGTTAATATGGGCAAAATCAAATACCATAAACAAGAAATGGATATACTACATATTCATACAAGACTACAGAAAATTGTATTTTCTATCCTTTCTTCAATACAACCTAAAAATCCTATTTAAAAATCCTATTATGGTTTTTGACCATCCCTCCTCAGGTGCACATCGAGCAGACATCTGCATTGACATATCTGCAATAGCCTCAGGTCTTTTCTGAGGATGTAGCTAGTTAATTTGAATTCTGACAGCGTACATGAAAGGAATTTTTAAAAAAATTCAGTCACTGGGGGTTTTTTTATCCCCATTATATTTTCTTGTGGCTCTCAGTGTAAGAATTCTTGTAGGTTTTTATACAGAGATGTAGCGATGCATGCTGTATTTCTATATATATACACACATGCTCACATGTATCGCTGTGCCTTCCTATATATACATATGAGCAGATCACAAATCTACACCCATACCCACACACACACACACACACACACACACAGACATGCACAAAATGTTTTTTATCTGCATTTCTTCTGGTCAGTTTTTTCCTAAAGCTGAACTAATTCCCACAGTGGCATTAATTCCATCCATCTGTTACAGTTCCTGAGATGCCAATTTTGTATTTAGCTACATTTCTTGAGAAGACCCTTTTGTACTCATCCCACTCCCATGTGTTTAACGTAACAGCTATTGTTGTCATTTTTCCAGCTGCACTTATCAGCATTAGACCTTGCAGAAAAGAAGATTCTTTCATCAGTGCGCATCTAAGATGCTGCTTTCCTTGCAAGGCAGCACAGTCTAATGAATGGGATGAAGGTATCAAAGTCAGAAGATTCTGTATTTCTACTGTATCCCACAACAATAGTGTTTCTCACTTAAAACCTGACTTTATACAGTGATGCAGCTTTTTTAAATATAGTGTGGGTACCAGTGAAATTCAGCTAATACTAGTCTATGAAGTCAGAAGTACCTGATTCTTACATTTTAACTTCCATTTTTACTGATTCTTTCATACTAAATTCTTAATGCTCAAAACATCTGTCACATTGACAAGACTGTGAACATCATACTCAGTTACTCTGCCACCTCGACATATAAAGAATGCAGCATGTGAGAGAAGCATAGGACTGAGAAGCACAATTGAGCTCAACTGCTTCATACAGTATCGGAATGAAATATTTCAGAACAGTATTACTAAAACAAACAGTTTTTCAGGCTTCTCCCGAAAGAAAGAGATGACAGTTCAGTATCATTCTCTGATCCACACTATGTTTTACTTCTCATGGATATTTTAAGAAAGGTCGGACATACAAAGCAGGAAGGCCAAGTTCATACACACTGGTGCAGTAATTTGTAAGATAAAGCTCACATCAGCAACTAGGTGTCCTTTCCAGGTCAGTAATACTGAAGAGGAACAACAAGATAAAACTTACATGAAGTATCAGGTGACCTCCCTGACAAATAAATGATGGCCAATAAATAAGGACTAAGGAAAAAGATTCTTTTTCTCTACAGAAGTAGGGTGTCTGGGAGCTCAAGAAAACAGAAAGTTACACTTCTATCATGTTCCTACATACCAAAATCTATTGAAATGCTGGGTCAAAAAAAGTCTGTGAATATCATGTCTTTCAAAACTTGGAAAACATGGCAAAGGAAAAGATGAGTCGAAAAGATTACATCATTCACAAAATGGAGAAATTTTATGGGACATTTTGCAATTCCAAAATTCAACTTTTTCCTTTGGGAAGTATGGATTGTGCTTCAAAGTTCAAAGGTATGTGTTGGTAGAACAAGCAGGGAGTATTTTTGTACCCATTACAGCAATATTTATTCCTTAATGAGAATATACTGCCATGAGCATGTTTTATTTAAAATGAGAATGGTTTGACATAATATACAATGAGCTGTGGGCAAATAATTCTGGAAACTGCTTGTATTCTTCCAAAGAGATTACTGAGAGTACACATAGACTCCAGAACAAACCAAGACCTCGGTTACACTGTTATTATTTAAATTGGAAATATGAAAAATATCTTGCTGCCCTCTTTGGAAAATTAAAATTTATGACAAAATGTTATAGGCCATCTGTTTTTTATATATATATATTTTATATATATATCAAGCAATTTAGTAATGCATGCACACTGATAGTGTTCCTTCTCCACAGGCTTTAGGAGAAATAATTTCAAAAATAAAAAAAAGAACAAATTAGTGTTTGGTACAGATTTTAAAGACAAAAGAGGAAAAGACCAAGAACAGCAGAATGTGTTTATAATTCCACTGAGCCACTACATGAATAGCTGTAACTTCAATTTACACATCCTGATCTTCACATAGTTATGCAGTGCTCTACATGAATAACGAGATGATACTAAATTCCTTGGAAATAGTAACCCATTTGAAATAAGAATTATGGTTAAAAGCCCATTACTCTTCGTGGCTACTTTTAAGAATTAGAAGTTGAACAGAATGATTCCTGTAGGCTGGTTTGCTAAGTTTACACAACGCACCTCGCTCTTTTTTAATGAAGAGTTGATAACGTACAGACACTGGTGTGAGAGGAAACAAGACTGTCTATATGGATCAGTAACGGAAAAGGTTTTCTTCACACATGTATAACAACCCTGGAGGCAGCTTCAGACTCTGTATTTCTAAGAACCCACTGATTGAGACTGTATGCGGCAAGAGACAGTGCTTAGAAACACAAAACAAAAATTTGTATTCCCAGCTCTCATGATTGGTCAGGCTACTTTCCAACCGCCGGCTGAGAAACTGAGAAATGAAGTTGATATCTGGGGCTGCATATGTTTGCAAGAATTGGGCTAAAACCAGACACAGACAATGCTACTGGACAATTCTTCCAGTGTTTAAGAACCAGCAACCCTATATGCTAAATAAGATGAGAAATCCTGACCTCTAGAGTTGGCCAACCCTAATTAATCCAAATGCAATAGTGCTATCCCAAGTTCACTGCTAAGTGTGAAAGCACAATGTTTGCTGGTGAATTACAAGTGTGGGATGTAGACAAGCATGTGTATACACAGAAGGAACAGCTTTTGGTGCCTCTTATAATCTCAAGGTCCTAATCTCATAAAGATATATGTATATTCTTAAATTCACATCTTGTAATTTGAAGTCAAGTGTAAAAATCTTGATTTAATCTGAGACAATACACAGAGGACAGAAGCACAAGTAAACAAAGAAAGGATGATACTGCACTTGGTTGGTCAGGGCACAATATTTTTTTTCTGTATAAAATGAACAAAATTTCTTTGTTTGGCCACTATTAGGTAACTGATTTAGCAGGTATGAAAATTAATTATATGAGAATCACATGCAAATAAGATTCTTACAAATAATAAGGTTTTTTCTTAATAAGAACATAACAGTGATAAAAAACAAGTAATCAGAACTATACACCTTTCTCTAGTGCACTAAAATGGTATTTTCATCATTCATTGAAATGAGGATTAATTTAAAACCAAGCCCAACAGGAATGTTTGATGTCACTGTGGAAAGGTCAAAACCAGAAACAGATAGCACAGTTCACAAATACTCAAATAAGAAAAGCATTCATTCTTATTTTCCTAGATTGCCAGAGCAAAAAAAATGAAGCACGTACATTTGAAAAGGCCCTATCAATTTCACTGCAAGATATGAAAAACTGTTCCATTGTATATTCATGAAGAACATAGGCTTTTTTAAAAGTTCCTTACCTCATTAGCTGTGTTGCGAGTTCCAACTATTCTGATAAAAGATGCAGGCTGTTTATCAAAAGTAATTGTTTGCCAGGATCTGCAAAGAAAATCCAGAAAGACATACAAATATTGAACACAGTCACAAAAGCTTGCAGTAAAACATACAGAATCCATTCAAGTGACAGTATGTACTATTATTACTTAATAGGGCAAATAGAGAAACACTTTTCATCTCCTGAATTTCCAGCATTCCTTGCTCATTTTTATTTTTAAGTCCCCTGAGTCTGCTTATGTGATTTCATACATACCTTATACTGCTATAATGTGTGTGCAGGAATAACAATCATACTGTTCCTGAAAGTTAAGAAAATGGTAAAAGAAACCTGGATCAAGTCTAAAATCCTTGACTAATATTGACTGTTGGATAAACAAAAGATTGGATAAATAAAAGTAAATGCATCCTGTGAACTAATAAGAAATCATCAGAGTTTGGTTAAAGAAAATTACAGCTCTAGGAGAAAAAACCCTAACCACTACAAAACTCAAACTCCTCCCACTCTAAGTGGAGCAGTGGAGACAGAGGAGCCAAGCTTTCCTTGTATGGGCCAAGGCTCTTCCATGAAATTACAAGTGACACAAAGCATTCTTTGCACTTCAGGTTGTGAGGATTTTCCCATCCTGGCACAGAGGCAGTGAGGAGAACAGACACAGACATTCCAGAGCTGGCATATAACTTTTTGGGCTAGACCAAGAATGCTAGAGATAGATTGGGACCACTATAATCTGTGTTCCTCACTTACACTCCTCTGATATGGGTGAGGTGCAACACCTCAAGTAGCCTAATTCACAGCAGGAAAATTACACCAATTCCTACCATACTGCTGTGCTTACAGAACACAGACAGAAAACAGAAAATATCAAAAAGAATGCCAGGAACCAGAGGTTTCAGTTTGATGCCAGCCTTCCACCACACTAGATCAATACTCAAACACATCAAAATTCAAATTATTTTATATTCATAAAATACATAAGTGAGATATAGAATTTAATTTTTCAGCCAAACTAGAGTCTATCACAGAAGGCTTAAAAAATAAAATGGAGTTTAACTTGATTAACTCACTGTGGAAGAAAAACATCATGTAGTTTTCCAGAATGAGTTCAGAATACCTTCAGAAGTTTTCATATAAGAAAAAAGGGACCAAAGCCAAACTGGAATAAAGCACCACTCACCACCACGTGGCTACCCCAAAGCCTGGCAGCTGACCATTTGTCAGACACTTGATTATTCCCTCAGAGGGAAAAACCCTTTGTCACAAACATAGCATTTCTGGGTTTAATCTAGTTGGCTATTACTTTTATCACTGCTGTCTGGTTATATTTGCTTAAAGATTATGAGCCCAATCAAGACCTAATTTCATGTACTTTACTGGTATTACTACAGGAAGCAATGGCTGTAATTAGAGTTGCTCATGGTAACAGAAGGGTGCAGTCTGTGGCAGGTCTCAGAGGTACAGCAGATATCTATCTAATGGCATGGTTTATTTGTAACCTTGATGTGCTATACCTTTATTTTAAAGCTCAAGCTGTTTCTTTGAGCTCTAAAGAAATTATAAAATGAAAATGGACTATTTTGTTGACTGTCTCAAGATCTGAAAGATTGTTACAATTTAAACGTTTCCCTCCTAAACAGGAGAATAATTCTTCTGGAGTTTCCTTCTCACATTACTCTACAGTTCATCTTCATGGCCAAACAGAACTTGTTACCTTAAAGCAGAGTCTCAAAGATGAAGTGGTTGGGGCAACCAGATGACCACAACACTATTTCTCATAACAAAGCATTGCCATAATTTGCATTATGTATATGTTTTCACACTTACACACACAAACTTTATGCCAGGAAAGTGACGATGCAAAAATCAGATTTCCCTTTTTAATGATTTGGAAAATATTTTAAAGTTATGCTAAATAGAAGAGTTAACATCCTGAAGAAGCTATTAAGAACAGCCTATGCCTTCCTATGAACTAAGGTAGAATTTGTGTTTTGTGACAAGAAAATAAGTCAATTAGGGACCACAGACTAGAATATAAGTGGGTCTCTATTCTGAGTACTGGTCAAATACACACTGCAAGAGTGCAGATTTTCCAAGGATGGCAGTAAATGCCATTGTCTGTCCCATGATGTGATAACGAAGAAGCTAATGCATGATGGATAGTAAGAGAGGTTGAGAAATAGGTCTCTGAAGATCATTTTGACAACATACTTCCAGATCAGCTCCTCCAGGAAGCTCCTAAATTCTTCCACTTCCCACGGCATTATGAGTCCTTACTTTCTGCTGCAATGCTGACACTAGAATTGGATTATAATTACCCTTTTAATAATATTAAAATATGATGGGAAACAGTAAAAAATTTTCTTGAGGATGTGAGATTTGAAAGGAGACAGGATTTTCAATAAACTTTGTCCTAAGAATATTTACTTATTTGGTATGTGTCCATTTTATTCCTTTGCTGTTGGAAAAAGAAAGTAAAAATTATAGACAATTAGTAGAAGACTTATTAAAATTCAAGTTATTAAAATTCAAGAATATTGCCACTAGAGAATTAGAACTTGATTGTATAATTAGAAAATTAGTCTCTTAGTTTATTTCCTTAGTAAAAAGGAAAAAAGCAAAATAGAAAACAAGCCAAATGGATTTAGAAAATCACTTCTGAAATAAGCAAGGCAAACCTTCTTCACTAGAAAGTTGCATGGGCTCAACTGCACCAGCACATCTGAGAACCTCGATATATATGCAAAGCAACACCTCTCCAGTACAGACATAATTATGCAGCAAAGAGATAATTTATGCATGTAATGTACCCATACAAGAAGAGATATTACTGACAGAACATTATCAAGGCATATCTGACATCTTTTTGCATTTTTTTTCTGATATAACAAATTCAGTAAGAATTCTATTTATGTATCAAGCCATAACAATTGTTCAGTGGTGTTCCTCAATTAAAGACATCATAGGTAAGCCTTAAGCTTCTTTTTAACCCTCCTTTTTTTACTACTAGTTATCTCTGCTGGTGCTATTTTAATAATTTCAGTTTCTCTACAGAAATTCTATTTTGCACATTATTTTGTAGTCATGCCATTTATATGCGCTTACTTTATACTTTCCTCAAAAGAGCTAGTTTTTCCATTCTCAAAATTGCTTTTGATGGTCTTTACAAAAATTTCCTCCAAACTTTATACATAGCTCTGGCATTGATTCACACATAAGTCACTGTACTCCAGGAACAGAGGCATTAAAGCATATCAAAAGCATCTCGTTTTTAGCCCAGGATTAGATAGTTCTGTGTAATAGATGGCATTTCTTCACCTTTACTCCCCAGGTGCCAAACAAACAAATCTTTCAAACTGGTGGCAATACTTTCACTGTCTTTTCCTAGGACACAATCATAAAGAAGCTATCAGAATTTACTTCTCTCATAAAATGACATTGCTGTCTTCAGACTTTCGTATCTCTGTACTCCTTATTAGTGACCCTATACCAAATAGATTTTTCAGGGTTTAGCTTTATTAAATATTCAGGCAGTGTTGATATTTTGTTCTGCTTTGACACCTGTCTTGCCAGTTGATTTGTTTTAGATTTGCTGGCTCAATCTGCAGCCGTTCTGGTTATCGCTTTCACAACAGAAATAATCACTACTTCTAAGAGAAGACTCAGGACTAGCAGCCTACTCATATTTATACCAGGGTCCTCAAGCTGAAATGCAGCACTACAAGTTTGTTGGCTAGCAAATGTCCCCTGATGCCACAGCTCCATTTGCCACAAGAAATTAGCCTTGTTACAGTCCTACAGTGTTTTATTTAACACTCTACATCTCACCTCAGCCACCCGACTTCTAACTCTCTTGTTCTGCCTGACTCCCCTAAGGAGATGCAGTAATTGATGATTAGCATTCCAAAGCCATGCTTGCATCCTGTGAGCCTGTCATATTTAATTACATTTTAACTATATTCGTCTTCTATAATAGCCTGAACATAATTTAGATAATTATCTTTTGCTCTCTTATTCTCTGACTCTGCCTTAAGAGCCCCTTGCAATGAAAATCACTTTCTATGTTCAAACATATAAACAGACTCTTGGGCCAAGTGCTTTCATCTCTTCAACAGCAACAGCTGAAAACCCAATGGCTTTGTGCATCCCACAATCTCTTCACCATACTCTGTTCAAAGGAGGAAGAAAAATCATTAGAAACTGCATCAGTTTCATGTTTTTTTCCTGCCTTTTTCTTTATTAGGCTATTGCAGGAAGAATGCAAGGATTACTGATGTCCAGGTAAATTATATCAATAGTTTGCTATAGCTTAAACCAGCTATAGCTCCAAAATAGCAATTCACCTCAAAGAACATAATGGTTTTTCTCAGCATTTGGAATTCTTGCCTAGTTATTTCTAAGAAAAGCTGCTAGCATTCTAAAGATTTATTACATATAATGGGACATAAGTAGTGACTCTTCCCCATTATTTCCTTCTCTTTCACAAAGAACAAATTAAGAAAGAAGTGGAACCTTATTTTTTATTGAGGTTTTCTAATGAGCCACTGGCACTACAGAATACTGCCACACTGTGGGGTTACGAATGTAGCATTTATCAGAGCTGAAACCAAGTTCAGGCCAAAAATGTCAGACAAAAGAGGAAGCTCCTACACGTAACTACCATTCATCGTGCTGTAATAACCACATCACACTCATATCAAGGCTTGCTTGTGAGAAGCAGATGTGGAAATGAACAACACCCTCTGAAGACTGTCAATTACTAGCAAGTGATGTCCATTTTCCTTTCCAACACTTTCCACATATGCCTTGTTCTACAGTGAGTGACAAAACACTTATATGGATGTAGACTTTTTCAACTGTGACTACATTTTTTTTTTTAAAGAAATACAGCATTCATGATGGAATAGTGAGGAGATACTCGTAAAACCAGATGACTGGAAAAGGAGAATTGTGTTGTCTTTCCATACAATAGTCTGATGACAGCTCATAAGTAGCATGTGACACTGTCAAATAAAAATTTGTGTGCACACATAAGCTAGCTGAGACTCGAGAAGTTCTGCATGATATGTTACACCCCTTGCTTTATTAATGAATACCATACTAAACTCTGTTATGGAGTCCCTATAAAATAAACACAGAAGTGTGCACTAAAAATGCTATAAAATTCATTGCTATACAGATATTTTTTGTTATAAAACTGCACAAAGGTCTACAGCTACCTTATAAATTGCCTATAAAACTTATGTTTTCCACCATAACAGTACTAAACAATAAAGTGAAGTAATACTCCCTCTCCTGTTACAACTGTAATTTAACATATTAATTCAGAGAGACAGACTCATAAAGCACAGGAGTCAGACTAGGTAGCTGGCTCAGCCACTCCCTTGCCATCCAGCCTCCCAAGCCACTGAAGGGAAGGCAAAGCATGTGAAAGAAAATATCGTGAGGAATCAAAGGTCATCTGCATTAGGGTTTTTAAATGAAACTCAAATTAAGTGCAGTTCTACCCCTGATCTACCTCAACTAACACTGAATTTCCCTCTATTCTGCTAGTCACCATGACAGCATGTTGTCAAAATGTGGCCTATCAAACATGGGACTTGTAAGGAAGTAAGGAAGATGCAAGCTAAAAGTAACAGTTTTTTCTCTGCTGCTCTCAGAGGTAAAATTAACCTCATAATGCACCCTGCCTATATTTATGTTATAGTTCATTGTATAGATGAGATAGCAAATATACTTTATCCAGTATAGTGAAAAAACCCAAACCACCAAAACCGATTTGAAGTACTAACAGACATAATTAAAAATGGTTAGTAGAAACACGACGAGAGTCTAGAATAAATGTGAGAATAATAATAAATACTACAAGTCACCCATCAAAGTATTTGTTACATAAAAGCTTTATATACAGGCAAATGAAACCATGTGTTCACACTTATGGGAAACGTCTCCTCAAAATTTTTTATTCCACAAATACTTCCTATAAAGAACACAACTCTGAAAGCATCTGAACTTAATTTGCAGTTATTTGTAGCAATCCAAACAAAATACCTGTCTTTTATAAGGGTATTTTACTAAACTGCTATAGCCATTTTATTGCATAGAGTTTCTTGTAGAAACCAAATGGAAGCTTGGTGAAGCAGAGCTGTTAGAATAATAATTGTGACATAAAATAGATTTCATCAACTCTATACTGACTTTCTGACATCTTTTAATGTGCAAGACCCTTTATAGTAATCCCAGCTTTCACAGCTTGAGTATTGACATTTTTCCCTTTTCAGAAAAAGTATTACAAAAAGAAAATGTTAAAATATAGTCAAATTGAACAATGGTAAAACTGAATGCCATACTTATTTTTCTAAGTAAATGAAGTAATCAATTTTCAAATATCCATGCCAATGTAGGCAGCATTTTTGTACTGCATAAGCTCGTATAATTTAGCTTGCTTATATACTTTTTCAATTTCAACAGGTTGTTTTTCTGTACTTCCAGAAGTATAGTTCATATTTTAAAATCTTACACAAAATTATTAGCAATTTGCTGCCAATTGTCTGGCAGAATGCCATTAGCCAAATTTCTATGCCACAGCAAGAACTGTGCATGTAGTATCTACACATACGTCCTTAGGGGATGGCAGTGGTGGCAGAAGAAGGCTGTGAACTTGAGTAACTTGACCTATGAGTTGATCTTCTGTGTACACCACAGCACACACGCACAAGACAGGTTTGCATAATCCTAGAGGTTGAATTGTTTTTGTTGTGCTTACGCATTTCCAATAGTTACAGCTCCTGATGTTCACATTTGGTAGCAAAGATAAGAAAAGTCATCCAATGCAATAACACACCCAGTAACATAACTAATGGGATGCTTTCAACTTTGAAGACTTCTCCTCCCCCATAAACCTACAGCAGACTGTAAGCTACTTTTATTATATAACTTTTCATACCAATGGAATACTTGATTAACAACAAATATATAAACAATACTTTTGGAGAGATGAGACAGAATCATGCTCCCTATTAATCAGTTTCTTTGTGGCCTGTACTACACTAACACTGTATTTATCACACTTCTCTTACATTCCCCTGGGTGTGATTTCATGGCCCACTCGTAAAAACTTCACATTTACAGCAGTCGCCCCTCTATTACTGTCGATAACATCTAATTGACATGTCAAACCTCCAAGGAATGCAGTAAATTGAACCACAGCCTCTAAGAGGAATAAAACAGTGAAAAAGGTAAATCAGCATCTGCCTCCTCCCAGCAGTGATACTGAGGTTTGGTAATGGAAGGGAGGAAAACTGTTACCCTTTCTACTACCACACTGAATTATCTATTAACCTCAAGGTCAGAAATAAAGCCTTGCGACCCCAGACTGAAACTCACCTACAAAAAATCCTGTACCTGGACCCATGACTGCAGTAACTTTAGACTCGCAAGAGTCAAGTGAACTAAGAGAGACAAAAGTAACAAATACAACTTTTGCTGTTACCATGTTACAGAACAGAAAAAGTAACTCCCTTGTGATACTGTCTGATAAACAAAATTTCAGTATTTAGTTTGCAACTCTGTGCCTTAAAAATTTGTAGACAAAGAGCTGAGTAAAATTGACAAATACAATTTTAAAAAGAAAGGAAACATGACTCACGATGAAAGAGCACAAAACAAAGTCAGGAAAAACTTGTTTAAGTAGCTACCAAGGTAACAGGAAAAAGGCAGAATCATTTTATAAATACATAGTTGAAGTATATGAAATCCATTAAGCAAGAAAAATTAGTTTACAGGGACAGAAGAAAAAAAATGGAACGAAATTAGGTAATAGGATGTTCTGTACTGGCACTGAGAAAAAAAATTCCTACTGTGGGAACTCAGTGTAATAGAAAAGCAAAGAGCAGAATGGAAGCACCATCACTTCAAGCATATGAAATGAACTGATGAAGCATTACTCTAAAAAACAGACCTGCACATAGCACGGAGTGCAGAAATTCCCAAAGGATGAACCTAAAGATATAATAATTCTTCACTTTGTGATTCATGGTTATAATTTGTCCTGGTAAAAACATTACTGTGAATAAATCAATGGCTTAATACTACATAACTCTCAATGCAGGGTATTTGTAACCCTTAAGACCACATCTCTTTTGGCCAGCATAAGCAAAGGCATACTTCTCAGTTTTGACAAAATTAGATCCTGAATATTAGCAACCTGATTAGGGCAAATCTCTAGATTTGACACATTAGCATCTGACTGACCTCCTGACTATACAAGGAGATGTCAACAGTTGCTATCAACTTGGCTGTAAAAAGAGGGGCTACAGACAAAATGGCAACTTACCGTCTAGTTCATGAACATTTGGGCATCTCTCATTCATTAGTTTATTAGATGATCTTATGCAACAATATGGATGTGGATAAAATAGATGGATTAAAAGAATGGCTAGTGCAGAATAGGCAACAATTAGCACAGCAACCAGAAACAAGATAGACCAAATTTTATCCACTTTCACAACACAGAAAACAAGTCCATTCCTGGCCAGATCAAAGATTCTTCATGAATACTGGCACAAGGAGTCAAGACAATCAGAAAAAGAAGGAATAAAGAAGTATAACACTTATGAATACCAGAAACATATTTGGGGGCTGACAAAATAATTAAGACAGACTCTCCTACAGGGCAGTTTTTCACTTTTCAAAGCAGAGTGAAAATACATTTATTATAAACCTCTCTTGTGTCTAATGTTTACAGTAGAAGCAGGGGTTATCCATATAGAGTGAAAACTAGCTTATACTTAACAATGCAATCCCTTGTAATAAGAATGATTTGAAAGTTTGCTATTTGATCACAGAAGCTTTAGAAAATCATCTGGCAAGAATCAAAAAGGCAAAGCCATTCAAAGTTTATTTTCTACTGAAACTTCAATATAATAGGAAATAATAATTATTCTAATTCTTGAAAGCAAATCAATGCTTTGATTTTTATGTTACATAGAAGACTATGTAACAGATATTTTACACATACTTAATTACCAGTTTTTAAAAGTATTTTTTCTAGAGGATATTAATCAAACATATGTCTATTTATATCATTAACTTAACAATTTTTACGGGCCTTCAATGAGATATTCAAGTCTTTGACAGCACTGGGGAAGAAAAAATACTAATAGTGTGGGTATTATTTGGTATTGCTTACTTTCTCTGAGGCAGAACTGAGCTAACATCCAAACTGATGTTAGTTACTGTGGTGTTTTCTCCAGTTTGCTCACAGTAACATGCATGAAGAGAAGCCCAGGACATGCCAACCACATGGCAAAATGGAGCAAAGCAAAACTTGAGTGCATATAGCACATGCAGAGCTGCAGTAAAACAAGTGCCTGGAAAAACACTGAAGGAAGACTAAGACACTGCAGTTTGCAACTCGTTAATCTGTTCAAGACTTGTTCAAAAGATCCATGTATATTTGTGGCTGAAAAACAAACACAAGGAACTGAAGGTACAAGTGGAATAAAAGAAAAGACAAATTAACAGTTTGAAAACCTTGTGATCCTGAATTGCTGTTAAGAAACATAACTTCAAAGAAGCTAGATCTTTCTTCATTCAAGCTAGAATCATCTGAAATAAAAGCTAGCAAACGAAATGCTAGATGCAGAGTTTCCACACTTCTGAGAGGCTGCCAGTGCTCTGAAATGGAAACTCTGGTTTCTCTCTGTGAAATCTTAATTCTTTGTGCTTAATAAGACAGGTCTGTGAAGATGGAGTCTCTTTCTTCTTTTGCCTTATTAGAAAATTTCGAAATGTGAGCATATAAACACCAGGAAAAATATGTACTTCAATGCCTCTATCATGCAGGGCTTAAAAGCTCAATAATTACACAAAATGACCCTTTATATCTGTCTGACTTGCTCCAGTAGGCATTACTAGCAACATAATGAAGAGACTAATGAGAACTCTCAGTTTATTTTTGCAAAGTGAGACTTGAAATTGAGCTTAACAATGTGGCAATTTCCCAGACACTTTGCCTGAAAATATTTCATTTTGTATTGTATGAATGTGGCTACAGTGAGTTCGGCAACCCTGGAGCAGGCATCTGGATTTCACAGAGCTGCTGTGAGGTTTTCTTCATGTGAAATATGATGAACCATGGTGGAAATTACTTTGACAGAAGACGCACAAAATCAGTTTGGCTGTGAAAATGACTTCATGTGAAATAGGATGAAGTGTGGTCAAAATACTCTGCTTGACATCACAGGTACAAGAGCAGTACCACCCAAACACTTGGTTTTGAAGCATGAGACAGAATTAAAGACTACACAAAAATTAGGGAAAATGTTATTTTCTCATTCGAGGTATGACAGGACAATAGATGTATGCAAAACTGATGGGAAGCAACAGAAAAAGTGATGCAAGGATACAGGCAGTTAGTAAGAGAGCTGAGAAATGCTCAAGCCATTTTAATATGTGAGAAAATGGTTCCATCAAAGTGGTTAAGAAGAATGATGAACGAAAACAGACGTGGGTATTCTAGAGATGGGATTATACAGTGAAGTGGAGGAACTAGGAGAAGACAGGAGGAAAAAACTGTTATGTTTGTTGCTAAGTATAAAAATCTACAAATATAAGTACGTAATGTGCCACATGCAGTTACAAGGAAAAATATTCACACTTCAAATATTATCTCTACAGCAGAAGAAATAATCGTATCATGACAGATATTAACCTGGTTTCACAAAAGCATACCCAGAAAAAGAATCCAAGCTTGAGTTTGCTACTAACATGGTTTAAAGCAGAAGTATTTTCTCACTTGAAATCCTCAGAAAACATGGAAAACACTTTTTCCATACATTTGAAAAGAGGTTTAGAATTGTTAAATGCATTACCTAGCCCTCTCTAGGTGTTCTTTACCCATGATTCATTATCAAAGGAAACACAGCTGTGAATGAAAACTGGAAATGCACATAGTACATCACAAGATAGAAATATAAGACACCAGAGAAGACTAATAAGCCTCAAAGTCAAATGGGAATGTAAAATTAAGTTAGGAAGTTTATAAACATTTACCATAACAGCAGTATATTCTGAATAACAAAAAAGTTAAAAAACACAAAATGCAATATGTTATAAATGAGTATGAAGTATTGCCACAGGAAAACTCACAAAACTCCCAATCAGCCATATAGACAGCAGATCCCAACTACCTTAGAACTGTAAGTGCAGAAACAATATTCATAGTTTCCCATATTCCTTCAGAGTATTAGACCCTTTTTTCCTACTGGAGAATTGAACATGCCATGCCTGCTGCCAATGGATTAGATCAATTTCACAATAACTACACAAAAGAACTTTTATATTTAATATTGAGTTGATGAGCATTGTGATAGCCTGCTTTGTATTTGCCTTTGCAGGGTTTATTTTATCAGAAGTGTCATTACTCTGAGGTCTGACTCTCCTACTGGCCTTTGGTATCTTGTTTTTCATTTGACTTTCAGACTCTGTCAGCAAATTCTTCTAACAAGTGCAAGTCTCTATTGTTCAACACTAACATGCTCAAGTCCACTTATCATAAATGCTTTTAAAAATAGAAGAGAACATGACTGTTTTTCATTACTGTCATACTGTGTAGAGAAAAACAGCTTATTGTGGAAAAGAAAAAAAATAGCCTCCACAGAGCACCTGAAAATTGTCAATTACACAACCAGTATGCATTAATTGGCTCTCGCTTAGGGAAGGTACACAAGCTTCTCCTGTGAAGATAACAGGCATCTAGTTTCTGCCTTTTAAAACTAGGAGAAGAGAAGGTTAGGAGTAGCCTGTCAGCTCCTGGCTTTGAGCACTGAATTATTAATTTACATAAAATGCTATATTAAAAATGCCATTAAAACAACCCAAAGCAGCACATTGAGGGTTTAAAGGAAAAGTTCGTGCTTCAGTAGTCTGCCAAAACCAATATATGCTATTTAAACATAATTTAATTTTCTTTCTCATTGTTCTGTTTGCCACCTCCTGATCATCAAAAGTGTCTGGTGAGGTCTGTGTTTGGTACCCTTATGGTTCATCCTACTCCTTCCTTGTGCCAGAGATACAGCAAAATTATTTGGAGACCTCACAAGACACTTGTAACACAGCAGGCTAATGACTTTCACAAAGGACTAACTCCACTGTAAGGCTGGGTGGACAGGCCAGGCAGCAAACAGTGAAGGAAACAACTCTTATCCACATGTCTTTAAAGACAGGAGAGAATATAACTAGTAATGTAAATTTTTTCAGTGAAAGTATTCTGTCTCCTCAAATGTGGGCCCATGTGAAATTCTCTCATGTTTTAACTCCATCCACTTTCACTTCCTAAGGCAGCGTTTTTATACCAACGAAGGATTAGTTCTTTTCAGGCTGGGATGTCAAAAGCATTAATCAAAAATAAATTAGATTTGGCTGAGACAAAAAAAGAGTTGCAAAATTGGACCACATTACCAAGACACTTGTTTTGCTTCATCTAGGTGAGCGAGGGGTGAATAAAGTACTGTTGCTTCTACCCTAGTATGCTCTAGTCTGGTTAAGGAAAATTACTGCATACAGGTATCTTCAAACTGTCTGCCTAAACCTGATGGTGAGTCAAACCCAAGCAGTGTTTGAGCCTTGCTCTTCCTTTTTCTCGGGGAGCCTGTGAATTGCCTGACTAAAAGGCATTCAAAAGTAGATTTCTCTCAAGCCGTGCTGTTTGCATAAAATACCAATGTGATCCAGTTAAGAGGAAGGACAGACAGAAAACAAAAACAGTAATCCCTTGCATCCAAGCAGGAGTATCTCTACCATTACACTATGACAGTAAACCAGAAAAGCTGTACCACCTCTGCCTTACTAGCATCTGTTAATTTTGGTTAAAATCCAACTCTATCAGCTCTGTTTGTTGTTGCAGTTAAAATCGCATAAAGTGAAAATAACTTGTTTGTTTTCATGGCAAATCCCCATCATGTTTGCAATTTGAGATCTTCTTCACATATTCCTAGCAGTGACCGGTTCAATTTTTTTCCTTTTTATTAAGATGTCTCCATTACCATATTGAAAGCCTTCATTCAGTGCATGAGACACTGAATGATGATGTCTCTTCCATTCTACATTCAACTGGTTTTGAGCACTAAGAGTATGGCTTACTACTGTGTTTCAGTTAAAAAAAAAAAGGTGGTCCAGCTCTGATGGTTATGTAATTACAATGCTCTGTACTTTACAGACCAGTCCTAACATTTACAGCATTTGGCAGTTATGTCGTATTTTACATATTTACTTAACATACATACTATAGAAAAAATCTTGATATTATAGATATTATTGTATATATTTTTCTATATGATACATATTTACAGTTATCAATCTGCCATTACAATTAAAGTAATTTTTGAGCAGAAGTAATTTTAGCATTTCTGCAAATTATACCTGAAAATAAAATTAAACTTCTTTAGTTTATTTTGTCTGGGGGGGGAAAAAAAAAAGGTCCATTTTTCTGATCATAAAGGGCAAGAGATAGAAAGTGAACATGAGAAAATGCAAAGAAATCACCTTAAAATTGAGAGGCAGTCAACTCTGCAAGCTTCATGACCAGGGCTTTGTATTTGTTTAGAGCAGATAGCTACAGACAGTGCTAGACACTCTCTAAGTCTCTAGACTTCATGATTAAAAAGTGGCTTTATGCCAGCTGAATGCGTATCTGTCAGAGCAAGGAGTTGGGCAATTCTCTAATCTACATGAAAATGGTTCCTGCAGCCACAGTTTTGAGAACTTCCAGAGCACCTAAGCTTTGAATCAAGGTACTGAAGTACACCCCAAGAAGGCAGCTATCTTTACTTCAGGGACGCACCTACATTTGCCCAAGGTTAAGGCTTTTAAAAAACACAAACCTCAAAAAACCATGAACATGGTGAGAAGATACTTGAAATGGGCAGTCAATCAGCAATTTCATCTGTACTGTGCATACTGAAGTGCTCCTTTTGACTGCTGTAGGCTTTTAGTATCAATATGTGCAAGGAAAAAGTGCATGAAGATACTTGAGCATATCTCTCTCTCCCTTTTGTGGTTTCAGCCTTTTAGTGTTTGCTGGAAGCAGACAAAAAATGAGTTTTATCCATTATGTTGAGATGTCTTTGAGAATGATTACATCTTTACTCTTCCTCCAGATCTGCAGGCAGAAAACAGGTTTTCTGCTCATCAATACCCTGCCCTTTACAGACAGTGGAAGGACATGTCAACTTCTCCTTCACCAACATGTCTAGACCACATTGTAAAGCATTTGAGTTGCACTGTTTGTTAAGAGGTGGAATATACACTTTAGAAAAATGTGTGTCAGCAGTGTTGCTACAAAGGACTGAATAACTCTTGCTTGATGTGACAAACAAATATAACTCTGAATTTGCAAAATCAATTTTGTTTTGGTTGGCACAAATACAAGATGGGTGGGGGCTGTCCCCATATGAGCTGGTAACTTCAATTTTGTCTCAAGCAAGAAAAGGATATTTTATGGAAAACTGACTTGGGGAAAGGGAGGGAAATAATATTTTTATAATTCTGAGCTTCCCTGGGGCTCAGCCAGGAGCTCATATCCTATTAACATTCACTCAATGCTGAGCATACCTGGCTTCTGGATATGTAACAAATTTGCAGACTGTCTTTTCAGTCTCATGCCCAGTATCTGGGTCATTCTTTACTTGGAATTCTAACTATGATCACATGGTTTAAGAAAGCTATCAACACTAAATTATTCTTCCATACTAGAAGAATGGGTTTTATCAGCAAGAAATTGCACAAAAGCCAATGGAGAGTATACATGTGGAGAACATTCATGCCTGATTTCTCCTGATTTAACTATTCAAATGGAAATGAAACAGTTTTTCTCTCTTCTTTATCTCTGTTTAAGAGGCATGTTTTTTCTGTGGACAGGTACTTTTCAAAAGTGGAATGGTCAGTGCATGTAATGGTCAGGTACACTGCTTTTGAACAGAGCCAAGGCCAAGCTTAGGTAACTGTTTGGTCTGTTACGGTTTTGTCCCTACCCTCACTCTGCCCACTGCCTTCAAATATCTCTACAATACATTTGTGCTTTGATAAGAGAGAAAGACATTTGATTAACAAAATCTTTCACGAAGTATGCTGTCTCCCCTCTCCCACCACATTTCTCAGGGCAGAATGATTTGACACCAGGGGCCACCATAAATGTAAACTCCAGAAAAACATGGTTAAACTTCCAACAATCACAAAATCAAAGGTATGGTAGGCAGACTGTTTCTAAGAATGAACAATCCAACTGACTGTCTGAAGATCCAGACTGATGTGATTCTTCAGAAGTGGATTTTGGTTTGAAAATCTAGATATTCAGTTACGCTAGAAGCTGTTACCTCCTAAAGATGTATTAATCTACAGGTTATGTAATGACCATTCTTTTCACAGTCACCTATATAAATACGGAACAAAAACCCCATCAAAAAAACTAGTTTACAGTTCTTCCTTTGTGCAAATCAGTGGAAAAAACTCAACTCACTTGCAAGAAATTTTTGTGCGATCCACCACCATAGTCCACTGCTGCTGATTCGTTGAAACTTCAATGTAGTAGCTGTAGCTCCGATCATCACAGTCCCAAAGGAGCAACCTAAGTATGAAGAAGTTGTTGAATGATAAGTAAAATAAACATTAAACTAAGCTGCTTAAGTTTTCCAGTACTTTATTTCCTCCAGTTAATCCTTTATAAATGTAACTGTCTCTTTTGGAATGTACTTCTAACACTCAAGTTCTTTACTATTTTTGCTATCTCAAACTACAGTGTCTCTACTCTTATTATCCTACAGCCACTAATAGACTTACAGGCTTATAACTACCAGCTTAAGAACATTAATCTATTACATTCATCCAATTACTTTTAATTTATTGGCATGTGGCATTGCCTGGTTTAAACATGAAACAAAGATCTGTTTCAAAAGGTCAGAAAAAAAGGAGGGGTCAGAAAAAAGAACTGGGTGATTTAAAAGATTATAGTGTCATCTTAACTCTATTCTCTTGGTTTTGCTTAAGTATATCACAAATACAATTTGAAAAAAGCAATTAGGAAAACGCAAATTCTCAGTCTTGGTTCAACAGAGTATGAGAAAATAAAGGCAATAAAAATGTTTTAAAAAATTGCTAAAAAGGCAGAAGAGAAAGGAAGACAATAAAGGTCTCAAGGACTCATTCCACGTTTATTCTAACAAACATGCTGCTCCTCAGGAATGACCTATTGAACAGCCTTCGATTTCCATACTTGTCTTGCAGAGAGGAGACCTAAAGCATCAGGGGGGTAATTTAGCTTAAGTATCAAAACCAGATCTGGTAAATGTATCTTCTTTACTTCTTCTCTTTATATGTGGAGTATCTCCCTGATGTTAAGAGATACTTGGTCCAGAACTGGACACAGTACTCTAGATGCAGTCTCACCAGTGCCAAGTACAGAGGGAAACAATCTAGTTCAGCTCTTTTTTTTAGGTTTAGGGAACTAGGTTTCAAAGTGGAATTAGGTCTAATGGACAAGCAGATTCAAAATAAATGCCCTAGAAGCCAAACCTATCTCATGAATATTATCAAAAATAATAAACTATCAAAAATAGCTTTAGGAAGCTAAAATAAAACACTTTTTAACACAAGTCTTTTAGCACATATTAACACAGCTTATTTGCAAATTCAAAAATTCAGTGCTGACTTAGTAAAAAATAAATAGTTGCCTGTGGCATTCTGAAAGACTTACGAACATCCCACACCCCAAACAAAACTACCCAACTCCAGCCCCTCTCCAACTGCTTCATCAGATCATCCCCATCCTGCTTTTCTACAGCTCAAAGGTCTCCAGACTCTGAAGACACTGAATGAAGCACATTTTCTTAAAAAAGTTTACAGATTAGAATCCTGGATTTGGTAACCCTGAATTGATTTAACAGTTACATTTAAACCAAGACTTCTAAATGAAAAAAAAGAAGGAAAAGGAAAAACATTCATAAATTTGCTTTCTTTCAAAAAACGCTATTAAAATGAAGCTAATTATGCTTTTCAATAGAATCCTTTTATCATGGGGACTTAGTGCTGTTTCCTTGATCCATGTTTTCTATGATCAAGAGTTTTCTATGATCAAGCTATGATCAAGAGCTTGAATATCAGAAGCACACTGGTGACTGTAATTTCAACTAACAATACTGTAATTAAAACACAACTGCTTTGGCTCTAGAGCAAAAGGCTAACAGGACATATGTGTTCCTTTTAAAAATGTGTATAATTGCTCTCCCTCAAAACAACGCAGCTCAAGTTAAACAGGTTTTAAAAGAACATATGGCTTAGAATTATGACAATCCAAACAATGAGTGAATTAAAGTTGGCAGAATCCTTCCCGAAGTGACTTAGCATGAATGCTAAACGTAGGTATTTATTTCTTTGGTACTAGTGAAAGAAGTAGCTTTTTTAGGAGAGATTAGGGAGGGAGACTGACAAAAGAACCTATTTGGAATTTACTCTGCTTGAAATGCCTTTCTGGATAAGCAGTGAAAAACTTTCAGGTGACAATATGAACATTCACCAGTGCACACTGAACACAAAGGCCACTTTTTGCGCCAGGTACAATAAATTTTGCAACACATTCCAGGCAAATTACCAGGCTAAACTTTTGTAGAGAACCTGTATTTTGCTAAGATTAATATTAAATGACAGGAAGGAGAATATTCCATTAAAAAAGTCAGAACTATATTCATTGGAAATGCATCTGTTTATAGCAAAATTGCCCATGTTCTTAGGACTTTCCATACTAAATAAAAGCTAAACTAGCTCATTAGTAAATCCTGCCCTCAGGAACGAGAAGAAAAGGTGGAACGAAGATTTATCCAGTGTACACCTTGCAAGACTGTGAGATTTAAACATATTTCTTCTTTGGATATCTAGAGTCTAAGTCTGTGAATCATTTAATATGTCATCATTATTAACATCACATGCTGACAATGCCTCACTTTATATAATAAAAGCTTATCAAACATAAATAAAACTCTATATTACAAACACAGAAACCTGATTATATTGACTTAGAAAAAAGTATGCTGCAGCACTTTTTCTAACAGTATTTCCTTAAATGTCATGTGTTGCCCTATGATTGATTGTTCTGCATTTCTACAAGCATTTTGTGCTGTCTCTGCTTGCTTTTTGTTCTGTGATTTCTGTAAAAAGATTGTCCTGTTTAGTTCAGACTGCTGTATAACTGCATAGACTCAACGTGTTAGCAGAATACAAACAATGTTAGCACCTGGCAGGATGACACTTGCCTCCTGAATACTGTAAGTCACTAGCTACAACACACAGCATAAATATTTCATAGTAGTGTATTCATAAGCCGCTTGTAGAAACCCAAAAGACAGAAATTAAAATACAAGGTAGTGACATTTGAAAGATGAAGGAAAAGAAAGAAAACCCAAATCCATGTGGAAAGGGCTACTTTATATACTTGTTGTGGCATTTTTGCCCTGTTGACTCTAAATCCCTTCAGTTTTCTGCAGATATTTATCTTTCAGTAGTTGTTCTGCAAGAACTCAGCCTTTCTTCAGGACCCTATAAAGGAGACAGAATTCCTGCACATTTGTTAAGTGTTCCAATGATCATTCTGAGATGTGATTTCACCCTCAAAGTCAGGCAAGCACAGAAAATGAGGAAGGAAAAAATTTACAATCGGAAGTGGTATGGAAAATTAGAAAGCATAAGAGATGCATATGATGATGGTATAAGTAAACAGAAAACATATTCATGTTCATTGATATTGGTTGTTAATTTGAGGATTACTCTGAATATGAAAACTATCATGTGTTTATACTAGCAATAAAGTCTTTAAACTTGGATAAGTGGTTAATCTACTTTTCTAAAGATGCAAAATATGTCTATTTATTCTAACATGAAAACCAGTATGATATAAATTCTGACTCACTCCACCACAGACTATAACATTTCCATTTTAATTTTTTCTTTTTTTTTTTTTTTAAATCCATAGGAAGAATCAACTAGAGACTGTAGCATAATAGTATTGTATTTCTGTTCCAGATGAATGCAGGGAGAGTTAGTTATTGTGATATGACAGCCATTTCAGTATTAAGTTTTAGTCATTTAAAAATTAAATTATGTTTACTATGCTACACATACCAATTGCTGTCTTTCTGTTCCTAATCAAATACAGTTGTTTCTCTGTTTTTGATAAGGGCCTTTTCAGAGGATGAAAGAAGAAGGTTATTTTGTGTCCAGACAGGTAACCATGTGGAAAGACTACCTAAACTAACATTTTGTGTTAGCTGTTCTAAGTATCTTGTAAGCTGTTTCAAGTAGGAGTATTAATAAAAGAAGAAACCTCTTAAATATATATA
>NW_008693911.1:0-50563 GCF_000695815.1 Acanthisitta chloris | reverse complement strand
GAAGAACTAAGTTTGTATTTGAATAAGTCTCATTTTTCAGGGCTATATAAGTCAAACACTTGAATTCCCTCAAGGGTGAAAGACTATGTCAACACAAGAAAATGAAGAAGTTTAAATTTAAATTTCATTTGATTTTTATACTCAGTTCTGCAAGTTACAGTGTTGCCTCAGTGGTGTCAAAGAGACAGTGCTCAGGGTTTACTTCTCAGTCTGCAAATGAGTTTCTTGTGCTGTGAATGTGTCTTAATATCCTAATACACTTTAATGCATCTTAATAAGACAATATTACAGGTTATGATGCAATTTTCTTTTCCTTGGGAGTGGGAACAGAAAATCATGCTGAATGGCAGTGGGCTGTGAGTGGGAAGGAGATAAATGCCCTTAGGATTTATCAGCCATGAACTCTTCTTTCTGAGACAAGGAGAAAGTACCATTGATGGTCAGAGATATGTCAATGCAACTACAGTAGCAAAGCAGTTTTAAAATGTTTGTTACTTGAGTTGGACTGTTCTAAGCTCAGTATATCTTCTCTGCCATGCCTCCCCACTCTCAGAGAATAAATACATGCGGCAGTGCCACTGGTATAAATGAAGTTACTTCTCATTTATATTATTGTGAAAGGGCAACCCAACCTGTGCTTTCTGGCTTATTTATATTTATGGTTACTTTAGGGAGTTAAAATGAATCCATTGTACCAGTTGCCTATGTGTTACTCTAAGACATCTGGAGGTGATGCTGCTGGAGACATAATGCTGCAACACATGACTTTCTGATCTAGTTGGTGGCTGCTTTTGCCCCTGTAATCACACAGAGTGGCTCTTGGTCTCTAATTCTCTGGCTGGACCTGCTGCTTTTGCCCCTGTAATCACACAGAATGGCTCTTGGTCTCTAGTTCTCTGGCTGGACCCGGTTTCCCCTTTCCCTCTGTGTGTGCATTCAATAAATGGCAGCTTGTTGTTTGTTCCACAAGTAAGCCTTTCATTTAAATCAAACTCATAGTTGGAAATATCAATTAAAAATTGTCCTTTCAGTCTTAGTAAGGTGGTGTTGACTGCTGAGCAGCCACAGATCTCACCGTATGCCTTACCTTGGCCACGTTGGCAATTAGGCCATCAATCCAGAGAATTAACTTCAGCAACTCATTAGTCATTCTTGGAAATTACAGTGCTCATTTCTCTCTCTTTCTCTCTTTCGTATTTAAATGGTGGGGTTTTCAAGCATATTTTTATGGACCTAATTAATGCATGTGACAGGCTTCTGATGTAAGGTGGAAGAAATGACAATTAAACATCTCAGAATAAGCACATTCCAGAGGGTGCACAGGCAAGTCTTTATGCAGGGCACTGTGGGAGAAAGTGCTCAGCAACAAAGCAGAGAAGTGTTTTCATTTGAAACAACAGGATTGGAGTGAAAAAAGAAAACAATTCATTAGCATTTGTGAGGGAAGTTTGCAATGACCATCGATGTTTTATAATCCTGTGGTTTTGTAGCCTTCTGCAGGGTAAATTTGTGCTATAAAGAGCCTTATTTTAAGTTTTTACTTTGGACCCTGGAGATGAGGATGAGGTTAATGGCAGTGACACTGGTTAGCCACCAGCTTTTGTTTTGTGTCTGACAAGATGCTGCATTGCTGACACATGAAATTCAAGATGGACTTGAGTTTTTCACCATGCAAGTTTAAATTTTTTCCATCTCCCACTGATGTATCCTTGGTATGTGGGCTGTATTCCATCTAGCTCTCATTGTGTAACCAGGTCATCATATAACCTGTTCACCTTGCTGTGCAGCACTCCAGAAGGAAAATGTAAATGAAACCAGAACTAACATTAATGGCAGTATTCATATTTCCAGACATGTCATCTCTGGAGGCTAACATTGGTAAAAAGATGATAACATAGTACATAACAGACTATGACAGATTACACCCTCTCAGTCCCAGATTGTTCTCCAATCATAAAAGAATTAATGGGAATAGTACTTGATGTTTTAATAACACAACCACCTGAATTACAGAACTCTGGTGTGGTATATTGTATAAAGAAGCAGCCAGGTGTTCATTTATATATTTTGACTACCCACATACAGTGTCTGTTCAGGGCTTTTGTTTTTTCAAATGTTAAACAGAGGATGCCATGGGATTACTGTGGGACTGCTAGGAATAAACTAACAGTTTTGGCTTTCTGTAGGAAAAGAAGTGTAAAGTTCAGGCTCTCTTAAGATGATGTCCTTGCTCCCTTGAAGGCAGAGGGAGCACAGCCATTGACTCAGCCCAAGGGATATCCATAGTTTAACTTAGTCCAGCTGAGGTGAAGTATCATCTCCAGCTGCTGTGGCCTGATAGGAGCCAAATCCAGGAAATGTGTTTGTTGTCTCCCCATCTCGCTCAGATATTTCTACAACCTTCCTTGTGTCTGTTCAGTGATGGAGTTAGAACAGACAGTGGTTAAACTGCATTATCTCCCTATGAGCAGGCAACCACAGTACTCTCCAACTGTTTACACTGTGAGATAATTAATGGATTTGAACACAGGGAGCTCGGTGATACACGTGCCTCCTGGCCGAGGCCCAGCAGCAGGCTGGTTCTCAACTGGGTTCAAAGTACCCACCCTGCCCAGGAGAGCAGGGCTTGGGCATCCTGTGAACATGCCCTGGGCTCCCTGGAACACTGAGGTGCTGGTGAGGGTTGGGGCTCTGCTGGTGCTTGTCTTCTCCTCCTTCATAGACTGCACTGGAGCAGTCTTTGGTCTTCACACAGAGGATTTCACGTGATGCCAAGGTGCTTCTAATGCCTGCCCATAATGAGTTGCCCCTAGAGCTCTGGCTAAGGGATTTTTTAAGTTCCTGTATTTAAAGCTTATATCAGCAAAGTACACAGAAAACAAAAGTAGCTTTTCATGGGGCTGTAAGACAAGTCTACATGTTGTTTGACGTCTGTGTGGAAATGCAAGTAACAGCAACTTTAACTTCTAGTACATGTATATGTACCAAGTTGTCACTTTCTTGGGATAAGATTGTGCCTATAAAATGATTAGTGTTCTACTGATTGTTTTAAAATAACTCAAGCAGCATCTGAATTTATTTACATACATGATATTGCCTTTCATAAACACAGCTGTACGCAGAATGCCAATTCAAGGATATTTTTGGAAGTTCATCCAATGGTTCAGCTGGGATAACAGCAGCTCACTAACCTAATCTTGTTTTCTCCCCCTAGGGCTATGGACCTAGTAGATAGCCACCACCTCTTTGTTTCTGTGCCCTGAACACCTAGAGACATGAAGAGGCTTAGAATGACTGACTGAGTCCATAGGGTTGCTGCTACAAGGATGCTGGAGGATCTGATTGCTCCTGCTTGGAGGGATCAACCCACTCTGAGTGATAGCCACCATGCAGCACCTTAGCCTCTTTCACAATGGCAATCACAGCCAGCCAGCTCAGGTGCCCAGGGCTTGTGGCGGGAGAATAGGCAACGGGGTCATACCTGTGCTCCCTGCAGGAGTCTGCTGCTCCAGGCAGCTCCCTGCTTTGTTCGCACCCTCATCTGTGGTCTTTGTGCTGTGAGAGTTGGCTCTGAGTGACAGCAAAATTATGGATATAGGTCAAATTCCATTAAGACCACACCTTTAGCAGCTCACATTCACCCTCTGGAATTTAATATTACTCTTCGTTTAGTGATTTCCTTCTCCCCAGTTGTTTGCTTTTGAATTTAGGATAATATAAGTCATTATTTGAAGTAGGCTATTTAGAAAGCCCTGCACTGTTATTATTTAGTAAGCCAGAGTTACATTATCACTGGCTTCAATCTGTGTTTGATGAAAAGATTTTTCCTATTTAAGAGGCAGAAAAAAAAAGTAAAAGTCTTTAATGGTTTTTGTACCTATTCCAAGATCATCAACATGCAGTATAATTAGAAAGTTCTTGTCTCGTTTAAAATCTTTTTTCTGTCTCATGGGACTTTGGCATTAAAAATGCAAGATTTATGTATATCATATAATTATTTATTTGTAGTACAGCAGCACTTAGAGGTATCGTTCAATCTTGGGGCCCCATTTATGTGAAACTCTGTACTAGCAATAGCGCTATTAAATCAGACTAAGAAATCCCAAGCTGAAATTGTGCTAAGTATTGTAAAATAAATTGCAGCGGTCACTGTCTGGAAGAACTTGTATTTTAAGTAGTTAAGATGGACAAATAGTTAAGACAGGAGAGAGGAAGGATTACTCACCCAAATGTGTCAGATGAAGCACAGAAGCATGTCACAATCCAAGACCAGATATAGGTGTAGAAAGCTAACTTAGAAATTTGAAGGTCTTTGTCAATCCAGTCCTTACAAGGATTTACCTGCCTTGCTCGAGGTGCTGGTTGCTGAAGCTGGGAACCTCAGAGCCTACTGCAGTGCTTCCAACCAGAAAACCATGGATGAGATTTTTGTTGCCTGCTTTTGTTTACTGTGAATTTTGTAGGTCTGTAGTCTGGCTCTCTAGAAAAAGACAATGATTTCCTGGCTAATCAAACCTGTATTAAACTGAGAAGGAATCCATGTCACCAGGCAGCCATCCAGACCATTTTGAAAGCTAAATACTAACAAGATTTATTATGCCCCTGTGCTTCATTCTCTTTCTTGGAGTACTGAGTGTAGCATGTGACTTTGTTTGATTATTCAGGCTATTTGCTCTTCATATTTTACATTTCTGAGTTAGGGTAATTCTTGGAAGGCAGAAACCCTCACCATTTTCATAAAGACTGCTATGCAAAAGGCTAGGAATACAAAGGAATAGATAAGTAGAAGAGGCTATGTTTTGGCTGATTGACAAAACTGGAAGTAGACACTCAGGGACAAATAGTCCCAAAATGTATCTGTTTCAGATCTTCCCAAAGAGTGAGTAACTGTCCAAGAGTCAACTGACAGCTGCCTTCAGTTAAGTGCAAGATTTGGCTTGGTGGGTCCATGAACACAACAGAATAAGTTTAACTGGTCAGCTGGGAAAGGGAAATGCTCACTGACTCATTTGAATGTCCCTTGAGCTCTATAAAGTCTGTATCCATATGAAAGTAAGTCCTCCTTCATGTAAAAGCAGCTAAAAAGGTGGACAGGGATCTAACCAAATGTCATTTACAAATCTCACTTAAAGATTTTTGGACTGAGCTTATCATTTGAATGCTTTATTTTAGCAAAGTTAAGTCCCCAAAGCTATCAGAACGAATAGCAAATTGGGTCATTTTCTTCTGATTCGCATAGGGCTTTTGGAATTCAGCAGCAGATGTCTAAATTAAAATACGTATGTGTTCCTTGTATTAACAATCCCATTAAACTGTGCTGGCCTTCCCACCCACCCCCCTTTCCAGAAATATATCCTATCATTAGCTGCTATCTGGAATCGACAGCGGAGTAATTTGAACTCTGGCTCCCAAGGGCCTCCTCCTTTACTTCCTGCTCTAGGAATAAGGTGTGTATTGATTAGATATCAGGCTGTAATTGGGCTCCAATCTCTCTGCCTCAAGATATATGATGGAGATGACAGGAAACAGATACCCTGTTGCTACTTGTAAATAGTCTGGTTGAACAAAATAGTTTGTAACCACTTCAGTGCCATAGTCTTTTATTACCAGAATGGAGTTGCTTTATCACTTAGTTTGATGGCTTTTTGGAGGGAAATAATATCTTTCTTTCTGAAGGAGATAAAATAATTTTAAACAAATTGAATTCCTCTTTTGAGGACCAAAAATAATTATCTAAGAGTGCACAGCTTGGTATAATTACACAGTGAGCATGTCACAGACATAAAACTAATTAAATCCATAACCCCAATCTGGCATCCATTGACTAATCTAAGGAAAAAAAAAAAAAAGGATGGTGTTGAAAATGAGGATGTCAAAAGAAGGTGGATGTGGTAGTTGAAGATCTGGCATTATTCATGGTTTATCTGTTCCAAGAAGATGTTCTCTCCTATATATCAACTGTCCCAGGCTAAATATGAGTCTATAGGAAACAAAACAGCAGAGTAGTGCAAATGACTTGCTTCAGTAGGTCACAAAAGCAGTTTATAAAATATTGGCTTGAGGGAAGATATACACAGTCCATCAAATGAAACACAAACTTGTAATCTTAAAAGTATATTCTGATTGTGGCATGGTTGTCCCACAACTTGAGGGAAATGCAGCTTTTACCATTCATACACAAGGCTTGGAAAAAATCCAAAATGCACAGATTGAAGGTGAAAACCCATGGCCTTTTGAGAAGTAGCAGACTTGGGTTAGTTTGCTGAACTTATCTTTTGGGCTTTTTTTTCAATCCTACAAAAGAGAATCCAGAATAGACAATCAGTTTATTCTGATCAGTGATTTATCTGTGAGATTCCTGGAGCCTTGTTTCAGAGCTGTGGACCAAAGTAACTAATGTGTTGCAATAATATATTTAGCACATGATAAGGCAAACCACAGAGAAAATCGAGGGGGAAAAAAAAATAGTGCACATTCCCTGGCTGAGAAGTTATTGAATGTTTAAAGCTTGGGAACAGATAGTTTAGGGAAAAGTAGATTTCAATGACTTCCACTCTGTAAATAAATTGTGAAACCTAATGCACTAGTACTTCATTTCTCTCTTTCAGGCATATTTTGGATGGCATTTGGATCACATTTATACCCCAAACATAGTTTGATTTTTGCATACAAGACATTTATATTCTGCTGCTCCTCAGAGTGACCTTAATGTGATTTATTGACAAAGGGAGATAGAGCTATTCTACTTTTTGAGCAACAGCAGAAGGGAAAAGAAGAAAATATTTGTAGCTTTTAATAAGATCTACCATGCATACATATATTATCTGTATTGCATATTACATGCATTTCTGTTGTTATTAGAGCTGTAATTTCGTTCCCTTTGCTGTAGTGCCTGATTTTCTTATCTACCCCAATATTGCAGCAGTGTAACTCCACATGCTTCATCTGATCTCTTTCTCTTATTAACTTCAACCATGCAGAGGGTTGTGGCCCTTGTCCCCTCCCTCTCCCATGAGCCAAATCTTTGCTATTGACACATTACATTTAAATCACATAATATGCCTCTTAACCAAACCTCTGAAAGTCCAAGTTCTTTGGCTTTCAGTAAAAAATAGAGGCAAGAAAAATAACTTCCACAGTGATCGATCTGTAGTAGTGTTAGCCCTGTTTATGAAAAGAGTCAGAAAGCAGTCCTGTGAGTTCAGTGCTTTGCTTTTAGATCTGAGGAGTTAGAGTAAGAAAATCAATAGAAGTAACACTGAAGTAGGAAGAACAGAACGGAAGGAAAAGCTTTTAGTGGTAATCTGCTTGGATCTCAAAACAAGGTGTCTAACCACAGTGAAGGAATGAGTGTCCAGAGCTTGGCACGTGGATGTGTTGACCAGATGCTGTCACCTACCAGCTTTTAATGTTCCTCTACTTTGTCTCAGATGGACGACTCTCAGTGGAAATGCAGTGAAGGTGTGTTAGACTGAACTTTTAGGTGAATTGAGGGTCCTGAGTTATATTTTCAGGTGAGCTGGTAGAGATGCCTAATCAAGTCATTCCTGCCCTCCACATCACTGGCTACTCCGATGGTCTTCTGGATGTCACTGCCTAACTACCTGTGTCAGATCAAATCACTTCTTAGTTTCAGCCATCAGAGTTTGACTTGTGCATTTCAACTCTGCAACTGTGCCACAGTCTCCCTCTCTCTGCTGCTCCCCACAATAATTCCAACAGAAATCCATCTGAGAAGGTTTGGCTGGGGCACTACTTTAATTTCATATGTTTATAGCACTGTCAAACAAAAATGAAGCAAGACAAAATCCACTTCACATAGCTAACCATAAAAGGTTAATATATCTTTCTCACTCATGCTGGACTTGTGTGCCTGAAATGAGGACCAGGGAGTGAACCATTTTGTGGGTTCATATGGACTTGGTATCCATATTCTTACCTATTTTTCAGGATTGCTTTGTGATAATCAGTTTTTTTCATTAGGACCAAGTGGAAGGGTCAGTGCAACCATGCAAAACACACATGCATGCAAACATACCCAGGCAAGCACTGATATATGTATTCTTAAGAGAAAGCAGAAATAAACCACTGTACTTTATCAAACCGCTGGTATCAGCACAGTGTCTTCAGAAATCCTGTTTGGACCACAGAAAGGGCAGGGCAGAAATCTATGGAAAGAATATATTAGGAAACTTGGAACATGGGAGTCTATGAATGTCAAGGGTAATTTCCAGGATTATAAATTATGGAAATCATGGCAAATGCAAGTTTGGTTTATAAAAGAGCAAGTCCTTAATTTCTGGTTTGAGTTGTGGGATTTGAGATTCTCGCTTGCTCCTCTGCCTGACGCTAACAGTATGTCTAGATGATAGACAATACTGCATTACATTTCATTAATATAATTAAAGTAATTTGTCCCTTTTCATTTCTTTGTCTCCAGACAATTTCAGACAGACAGAAGGCCAGTCAATTAGAGACCAGTAAAATACACATTTTATTATGAAGGATCAACTAAATGCTGTCAATATAGGATGTACTTGCCTTATAGAACATGTCTGCACAGCTTGGTGCTGTCATGAGCTAGCTCCGAGCCATTGGGGCATGAGCCAGCTTTGGTCAGGAAGCCATTTGGACACATTAGGGTGTGAATGTTTCTGCAGTAAAAGTTTGGTCTCTCAGGTGGATATATCAGCTACTTTGCTTAGCCTTATGCTAACATGGCTCTGTGCCTTCCAGACTGGAGCTAACTGGAGCTCTGGTGATTTGGAGTCTGGACAGTTCTTAATATGCTCCTGTTCGTGTCTGACTGTAGGCACAACTGTAATTCTTCTCTTGCAAACTTGGTTCTTTGAAAGTAAGTCCCTTGGCTTGATCTCCTCTTGTCTTGTAAATTGAGGTGAAATCAGCAGAATTAGGTAAATGTAGATCAGATTAGTAAGACAGCACTCTTCATCCATTAGAACTGGTCACTCCAGTTAGAGCAATAGATATAAGCAAGGATTTTCAAGATAAGGCCTTTAATCACAAGAAACCCACACAGAAAACTCTGCTCAATCGAAAAGCAGGGAACTGGCTGAATAGCCAGTGATTCTAAATAACATTGATTCTTAATGGGGACAATAATTCTGTTTAATGGGAATATCTTCAGATGATTTAATGTTGCTTTGGGCATTTTATATATCTTGGTCTTATGCTGGTCTTGTTTGCTTTTCTACCAGGAGCATTTGATGGTTTTAATGCCGTGATATATGCAGGAGGAGCATGTGTTGGGGCACCCCTGTCAGTTCCTGACTGTTGGCCTGCTCCTTCCCTATCAATTACATGTCAGGTTGCCTTACGAAGGGCTGCAAAGTTCTTGTTGGCTTTGGACTGCAGAAGTCTGTGCAAAAAGTGCCTTGACCCAACTGTATCATCCTAAGCAGCATCCCCAGAGCATCACTGGTGAGAACATTGTGAAATGGGTGCTTTCTTGTCACAGGAAGACACCCAGCTCTGTCTTGGGTATTTTGCTGTATGATCTCTACTCTGTTCCACTGAGATCAGATGTTGATAAACCAATGAAAGGGAAGTAGAATGATGTTTGGATGAGGACATGCATGTGTCCCCAGATGAAGGAAATGAGCAGAATCCAAAATTTTGGCCTTTTATTTTTCCAAACACATTGCAAATATTCCTCATGTGATGAACATTGTGTATGTCTGACAAAAGCCAGCTGTGCCAGAATGGATCAAAAGGAAATAAACTGGTACAGAGAGGAACAAACAGTCCAAGTAAATAAAAAACTGAGTAGACTTACTGTCTTGAAAGAAAATCACATTCAATGCACATTGCCAGAACTTTTTAGATGTGCTTTCTGGCTTTGAAATTTGGCTGTGAATTTGCAGAATCCCCAGCTTTTCTTAAATACTGGCTAAAACAAAAATCTCAGAGCAACTTGAATTCTGTGAATGCTCAGAGCTCATCTGAAGCACAAAACTCAATTCCCCCCTCTGTCACCAAATTTCCTTAGTTTATCTTCTTCTAGTGCAAATGTTGCAAAATTAGGAAGTAAGGCACAGTATGATTACAGGAAAAAGTTTCTCACAATTTACTCTTCCCTTGCTGTCAGTTTCTTAATTTAAGAACTAGGCCTTGTGTCAATTATTGAACCCTATTTCTTCAGGACATAATGGTGGCAGGTAGAAGCCCAAAGGATAGAGCACATTGATGAGTTTCCTCTGTCAGACACCAGGTTTTAGCTGGATTCTTGGAAAATTTTGCACTTTCTATTATCTGATGTGTAATTCAGAGTAGAGAGATATTGTGTGCTGGTTTCTGACCTTTGCAAATGCTAAATCATGAAAATATCTGATTTATTGAATTTCTCCTCCCTCACCAAAACCTTGCCAAAGTGGTCATTACCACAATAAGTGAACTGAAATGACTTTGGTATTTGTATCATATATATAATGTTTATTTTGGGATGTAGTTTGTGAAAATATTAATGTAAGATAGTTTTGGCCAGAATGAAGCTTATAAAGAAGTAACATTTAATCATCAGAGACTGAACTGCACTCAGGCTGAACAGTGGTGTTCAAGATGACTTCTTGAATCAATTTATTCTATTTCTGGTATTAAGCTTCAACCTGGCAGGGTCTTAGGGTTGTCCATAATTCTGTAGACAGTACTATGTCAGTGTGTTCTTAAGTGCTGTCTGTAGCATTCTGCATGGGATTTACTAGAAATTTACCATCCTTAAAGTAGGAATTTTTTTGTTCTCACTTGGCTTGAATAGGCAATGGCATGTTTTGGAAGAATGATATAGGTGTTTCTGTTCTGCACCATTAACAGGTATCTTTACAATTAAATATTTTGAGGGAGGTAGAAACTTGAATTAGAATATTAGGAATTTTGAATCAGAATATTATGAATTAAACTGTCCACGGGGTGAACTACATGTGAGTCTCCACCATATATTCTTTGATCTTTTAAGATATTAACCATTCTGGTCACAACTAGGCCTATATATAAAATGTGCTTTGTTTTGAACACATATGTAGTTCTGCTTGCAGACCTGTTGTGCCAGGGCCTGGCATATAAGCTGAATGCAGAGATTGGATCTTCCTCCTCAAAAGAAAATATATACAGAAATTGTCATCTGATTTCTCTTTCAAATCCTTTAGGCACATGTAAAAGATATGTCAAATGTACAGATTGTCTACACTGCTCAGAACACTGATAAATGGGGTGCTGACAACATTCATACTTCATTTTCTTCTCTTTTGCTATCCAATGAATTCCAAAGGTAAATTTAGGATTGTTTCTTTGGGTTTTGATGAAATTTTAAAAGTTTTGCTTCTAAGGTTGCTGTGTTTTTGTAATCTCTCTTAACACATATGTGTTCCCTGTAAAGGATTTCCATGGTTATGCATTTCTTCAGTATGAGCAATGTTTTCTGCTGGGCAGAAGCAGGCCAGACCAGGTAGTCAGTGCCTGGTGCTGCAGGCTGGCACCCAGCCCTAACAGAAACCTTGGCATGTTGTTTTGGGTACTATGGAATAGAACTTATTATCTAATGTGTTTGAGGGAAATGTGGATATGGTAAATGGAAATTGAAACTGAGGAGGGGAGGTAGTATCTTCTTACGGGTCAGGTAAGGTTATGCATTGCCTGGAGTGACTTTCTTTTGCACAAGCATTGGATCATCCATACTCAGAGGCTTAGCTCTTCTTTTTTTACCCTAAAAACCCTCTCTCTGTTAGCCTTTTGGAAAATGATAACGTCAGTGAGGTCATTGTGGAATTGGTTGTTAGGCAAACCACTAGATATTTTGTTAAATAAAATGGTCCTTGCCAATATTTTGCAATCCCTCCTTTAAGTTTAAACCACATTGTAAAGTTAAAATGTGTCTATGTCTATGGATTGATAAACTTGTGTGTGTATGCAGCAAGGCCTAAACCCCTCATTAAATACAGCTCTTTTTTCAGTGCAGGGATCTTTAAAATAGATAAACAACAGTTCTGAAATCTCAGCTTGGAAGGTGAAAAACTTGATGTGTTTTTAAGTTACTTAGAAGGAGAACATATACAAGGGCTTGACTATTTCTTAGCAAGAAAAATGCCATTGAAAATCTTTCCATAGTTCAGGTGTCTTCTTCAAAATCACATCTGATAGGGATCTAATCTCTGTGTTCAATAACATCATCATTAAACATTAACACATCACAAACAACACGTTTATCATTTTAACATTACTTTCCAGGTTTAAATTATGGCCTGTAAAAGCAGTGCAAGTCCTGTTCTTTCTGGGTTGTTTGGTTTTGGTGGTTGTTTTTTTGGGGGGGAGTGGGTTGTTGTTTGGTTGGTTGTTTTTTTCACTTTTTTTTTTGTTCAGAAAGGTGTATTTGCTTTCTATAAAATTAGTATTTAATACCAAGTGAAAAGATGAATTGCAAATGGTCTTGGTTGATTTTAACACTTTGTGGTTACAATTCTGCTAAGAGAGTTAAGCTGCATCATTAAGGTACAAAAGAAAGATGCACAGAGTTGGCAGTTATCTGAAATAGAGAAGACTACATTTCAGAGAAAATTACTTATTGAGGGAGAAGAAAGGGCTTTGGTTTGCAAATGCTCTGCACGTGACAGTGAAAAGCTGTGCATGTTGTCATGCAGTTTCTGGCTGCACATTTCCTGTGTCAGTGCAGTTTCTCTGTGTGAAAACACATTTTCCTCCTTTTCCAATCACAATAGGCCATGTTAAACCTTGCATCCAGGCAGGCCCATACATGTTGGCATGTGTGCAAGTTCTGGGACTTTCTCAACTATCACAAGCAGTGAGAGCTTTAGATTGCCAGAAAATAATAAAAATGACCTATCCTAGTTCAGCAAGAGGTTTTTAAAGCACTTTTAAAAAAAGTCTTCAGATGTAATTTTCGTCTCGCTGATTTTTGTAAAACTTTTTGCAGGTTTGTTTGGTCTTGCTTTGTTTGCTTGGGGTTTTTTGCTTTTTGTTTTATTTTTGTAGTTGGAAGCTTTCAGGTAATTTTTGAGCCTGTCAGTTCAGCTACTCCCTGTAACACTGCTCTTTTATACCCCAAAGGCAAGACTGCAGAGCCTTGGGTGTTGTCACCTTCTTCTCAGGCTGTATGTTGGTTGTATAATGGACTGCAAAGGCAAACACAAATCTTGGCAGCATTTATAGGAATAAAACACTGAACTCATCTGTAGAAGGTGACATAAACATAGAGCTGTACAGGGTACCTACACAGAGAGGTGGGTCTGGATCCATTGCACACACACATGTTCTCTGGGAGATTTGAGATGGTTTCAAGGCTCTTGTATCTTCTGAAAGACCTAAATGTCCTTCTGTAGTTACCAGGCCTTAAAACCTGCTTCACATTGAGGCTTAAAAAGTAATGATTCACTTTGGAAAATTCTGGTCACATATTTCTCCATATAGAGAAAGGAAACCTATCTGAAGAAGGTCTGAGGATCATCAAGGTCTGGGCAAGTGAGGTCTTGTCAAACTTTTACAGACAAATGTTCTTTAAATTGAAGACCTTGTTTAGTGGCATGAACCATTATTTCCTTATCTCTGGTTCTTCCTTTCTTTCTTTACTAAGATAGTGCTTTCCTGTGTCCTGTTAAATTCCTCATCCTGTTAGAATAAAGGGAAAAATGGGAGAGAAATATTGTACCGAACTGCACGGATGCATTGTCATTGTGGTTTTCTATTAATGTTTTGCTTATTCCTGCTTAATTATCATGTGTTTTAGTCTTCTGTTACACTTTCCAGCAGCAGCGTGTCTCTAGTGCTATGTCTCTGAAGCACTAAAATGTACTGTTTGCTGCTTTGCTGTTGTTGTCTTCTTCATGTAAAATACCCTCATTAGGATCACAAGAACAACAGGGCCAGTTATTTTAATCTGATTTTGTTTTTCAGGATCTGGAAAGGTTGCAATATCAGCCTCTGCTCTGACCTCTAAAACAAAATCACTTCCATTCACATTATTATTTTCAGCGTGTGGGAAACAGACGGAATCTGAATATTCTATTTATCCTCCCTCCATAATTTTGTCTTTTTTTTTTTTTCTTTTTGTATTTGCTGGGTTCCTGTTGAAAATGCATCCAACCTATAAATGAACAACCTCCTCTGTGTTCATTCCCCAGCATTCTCCAAATATTCACATTCTTAAAATACCATCATCTTCCTTATTTTCTCAATTCTTTATTTGTTTATACTCAAAAGCTTCTTTTAGCTGCCTACACTGAGCTGGGAAAACATATAGTCTAGTCCTCCTTTATGTAAATGTACAGTAGACTGTTAATGTCTTTGTTACCAGATACTAGCAAGCTTTATTGAGAACAAACCCATATGCCAGTGAAATTGTACAACATGAATGTTCCCAAATGTATGCAATGTTCTTCAGATTAATTGGATTCTATGGAACATATTCCCATCACAATGTGCAGAGGTTTTAAACATATAACTCCCATTAATGTTAATGGGAGTCACATGCTTAAATCCCAGCACTTCTAGATAGGAATAACATTGCTTTAAATGAAGCCACAGTCCACCTTACTGTGAACCATTACAAGTAATGATTGCAGTTTTCTTCTATGGATGGGAAGGGAACAAGTGCTACCAAATGATCTCTTTAAAGCACTTTATATTGTTAACATTGCTGGACAAAAAATCCTGTGCTGAACTGCAGAAATAACTTTGTGCTGGAATTTTGCTGTGTTATGTTAAAAAGTGAAGTTTACATGTTTAACAGTCAGGTATACTTAAAATAATAGAAATTAATATAAATCAACATCATCTTTAGCAGAAGGATAGAAAAATCCTCTTTTTTTTGGTAGCAATCATCATATTTCCATGAATTTGAAATTATATATATACACATAACCAGAACATCCATTCATTGGTAAGAATCCCAGTTGCATCTGTGTGGGCTGTTTAATTATGTTTTTCCTAAACCAAAAGAATAGCTTCAGTGGCAATTTTGTTTCCAGGTATTATTTCACAATAGTTAATAATACAGTTCTTTCACAGTGCTGGAAATCCAGCAGGTATGGGCATACTGGAACTTAAGGCAGAGCTCTTAAACAAAGTTGATAAATAGACAACTAGAGAAATTGCACTCTGAGGTCATTAAGGAAGTTTTGGATTACTTCAGTCTTTCTAAAATTCATTAGTTAATATCTTTATCGGTTAACCAGTCACTTGTAGACTAGTCATTAAGAGAACCGGTAACCATATCTTCAGAGATACAGGTAGGTGGAAGTAGGTGGACTAGTGTTTTAGGGGAACATCTTTGTGTCATCCTGGAGTCTGCATAAGCAAAATGCTCAAACCAGGGTTTGTTCTTGTGTGACTTGTGCCCCTGAGATGCTGTGCCATTGAAATCCTGCTATAGAGTAAAGAGAGTGGATTTCTGACATCACGTAGATTCCCATGGAAACTGATTTTGTAGGAGTCAAGTTATGTCTTGCTTGCAATGGGATGCAATGGCCTGAGAAGGAGACACCACTTACATAGCAAGAGCAGATGTATCTGCTAATGAAACAGTTTCTCTATTCCTCACTTGCTCCTGTAGGGAAATACTACAGTAATATTATGTAGTCATAGGATAGGTTTTATATTCCTAAAACAACCAGGCCACAAACAGAAGGGACAGAAAGGGAATAATTCTGTGTGACATAATTCGATATGGCAATAGACCAAACTGATTCTACTGGAAAAATCCCAAATACTGCATATGGAAGATTACTGTGGGAGGGAGAAGCAACATCATTGCCTGGTTTACATGGTATATGTTTTGGAGAGGCTGAGGAGGAGAAGAGTACATAATGCATCTGGTCATCTTGAAAACATCCCTAATATTTGTCTCAGAAGAAACACTCAACATGCTAACTTTTTCTTCTTCAGAAAAATATATAGTGAAAAATGGTCTACCTAATGCAGTCATGAGCTAGCATGGTTGTGTAGGCAGTCTAAGGGTGGAAGCTTTTAATCCCTAAAAATATTTTGGCTGATTGTCTCTTTTGGTGAGTAGTGGACTTTTTCTAGCTACTTCATTTCACTCTCCAACATCGTGTTTTTCAGTCCATTTCTCTGTTGCTGGCAGTCCCCTGTTAATCACAACAAGGCCACACGGGCAAACAGTAGATCTGGTTTGTACAATCATACCTATGGTGAGGCATCAGAGGTTGGGAGATGGTTGTCACTGATCACGTGTCAACATCTTCAAAACTCATCTCTGTATGAGTAAACTGTTGCTCAAATAAAGCTCAATTCCTTGCTGCTTATTCAGTGCTTTACTTATTATACTAAATTGCAAGCTTTCTGTCTGCCACATCATCTTTCTTATGCTGGCTTCCCTACAATCTACTGATTCATTTGCAACTCAAAGCAACCATCTCTGTTGCCTGAGTATCTGAGAAACTAATCTAACTTCAAGATTCAACAGTTGTGGAAAATCGAGGCATTACATAGTCTTCACTTTTCCTCTCCAACTCCTTCTCTACTGTCAGGCTTTTTTACTCATCTCTTCTTCTACTGCTTCCATGCTTGGAAAGGGCAGAAGTCTTTTTTCCTGCCACATCTTTCCTCATGATGTTTCTGCATCTTATCACTGATTGATTTGTACGCATGAGTCATGGCAAAAATTAAATGCGTCATCTCCCTAATCAACCAACTCCACCTCCACTTTTGTCCTGTCTCTCCATCCTGCTATGTCACATAGCATCACAGTTGACTCATCTCATTTCTTTGTGTTGCTTCATCAAACAAGTGGTCAGGAGTCCTGTTGGACACTTATGTTGACTCAGGATTAGCTATGAAGATAGAGGGTTCACTGGTACTTTCCACTAGGTTGGACTGCTACAAGAACTAAACAATCCTTCTTCAGCATCTTCATCCATCAGGTAGTGTATCTAGCTAGTGTTAAATTGGGAAGAGATTAATTGAGGGGATTTGGATGATCTGCCTGGTGTCTGGAAAGGACACTGCACAGGTCCAGAATGTGCCAGAGTATTGTTTGAGTGGAAGGAAAGGCACCAAATTACTTTTCTTCCCTTCACTGGTTTGGCATGCAGTGACCCAGAATGAGTGTGTCCTTGTAGCCCAGCCAGATACAGAAATTGTTCCCACTGATCATCCTTGTGCAGACTGCAAGCAAAGACATCAGGAAGAACAAGAGTGGGCTTGTGGTTGTCCAGTGTCCATGGTGGTTCTGTAGGTGCAGTTTTCAGCAGTGGAGTTAGTGTTTCTGGGCATTTTAGTTAATATTTGAGCCTAATTTATCAGCTGCATATATGGCTGGAGACTGTGAAATTGAAATGAGAGGAGAGTTGTGGACATTGAGTGACCTTCAGTGAGTAAGACCTGAACAAAAAGACTGTGTTCTTGGCCAAAGCCTGGTAAAGAATTTTATTCTTATTCTGATTGTCACTGACAGCACTCCTATTCTCCTAGTTTAAAAAGCATCGAAATGCACTTACAACTTAGTGGAAATCGGTACAGTAAGAGCAATAAATCCTCTGAGTCAAAAGCAGAGGATTGGTTGTATTGCAAAAGTTTTGTAAAACAGCAAGTTTACTTGGCTAAGGTGGGCTGGACAACATATCCTGAGGGATGAGAAGTGGCATTTTCTCTTCTGATTTAAGGTAGACAACTAAGTGCAAGACACTTGAAATTCCACCAGCCGCTCCATCTGATGAGAAAAGCACCAGCCTGAATTCTCCTGCACAAGGTCATGGTTGGATTTGCACTAACATAACAGACAGCAGAATCCACCCCATTTCTGTTTAAATCTCTGTTGGCTCCTGTTGATTCCTACATGCCTCCCAGCTCAAGAGGTCTGAGATCCCTTTGGTCTTGGTTACTGGGACAACAGAGAGTGGGATATGCAAAGAGGAGTGAGATGAGCATGGAAGGAGACTGGTCTGCAAATGATGCAGAGGATGTCTTGGAAGAGGGAGTAGGATAAATATAGTGCTGTCTTTGATCGCTGGAGACATGGAGAGTATATATATCTTTCTCCAGGTTTACTCTTCACTCTGTTCTCCTTACTAAGCTTGTCCTCATTTGATTCCCTTATTGATAAAACTTTATAAATGGAAAATGTAACATAAATACAACATTACACAGGAAAGCAGTAAAACACCTACCTAAGATGTTTGGCTCAGAACACCCCTTTGTATCTGTGTAAAACAAATTTTAATGTGACAGTGGCCCAAGGCTGAGGATTGATACTCTTTATTTATTTATTTGGCACGGCTCTCTAACACTTCCTTTGGACTTTCACAATCCCTTGGCTAATCTTGCTGGAAAACCTTTTTGTAGAGAAAAGTTGACCACCATAAGGATGCCTCATCTTTATTCCTTCTATTCTGCCATTGTGTGGGTGCCTTCCACTGTACTACAGCTCCCATTGCTAGGCATTATACTTGGGAAAACTGCTTGCTTGGTTTTTTTTAAAAAAAAGTGGGGAAGAAAGAGAGAGGGGGAGAAAAGGGCTTGTGAGCCTATGGCGAACTTAATTAACATCGCTGGAGGGACAGCAATAAAGTGCTTAACAGGCCTATAGTAAAACCTTGCAAGACATGAACAAGTCAAAATATTATTGACGTATTCAATTATTTGCAGTTGTGGGGGTTTTGTTTTCACTGACGACTCCTGAAAATAATAAAGCACTTAAAAGTTCCGCTTTCACTTGGCTGACCTAGCGCTCTTGTAGCAGCACAGTGTGTTACCCCAGGAGGGAGCTGAGCTGGAGCCAGTGCAGGGCGAAGAGCGCTGAGAAAGCAGTACACACAGTCCCTCTGGAGGGGAGCAGCTCACATTCATCTCTAGGGGCTCTTCCTGCCTGGCCTGTATTATTTATTTTACTATTATTAGCATTTCTGAGACACCAATCACTATGGTAACTGTGTGCCTGTAATAACTTTGCATTTATGTGATTCTCTTCGCCAACAGTTTCTCTGTACTTCACAGTTACTAATTACTTTCACCCCGCATGAATGGCCCATTGCACTCTCTAGGTTATTAAACCTGAAGACTTGCTACAGATAGGAAGGCTGAGGTGAAGAGGGTTTAAGGGATGAGTCTTTACGGGTGTCCTCACTCCTGGACCTGCCTCTCCAGAATAAGACCACGTTTCAGCTTCTTTCCCTGACTTCCTAGAGGTGCATTGCAGTAGGGACTTAATCCATCAACCCCTTACAGGCTTCATCTTTCTCTTTAAATTTTGCCTTTCACTTTTCCTCTGCTTGCCAAGCCTTTGAGACCCATTGCTGGGAGCCAGGGAAGGCTTTGGCTGAATGATCTTGATGAGAATACTTCTCACAGCTCTTCAAGAGTGCATTTTGCCCCAGCCTTGCATAGGTAGGAGTAATGAGGATCATAATCCTCATGGCAATTGTAAAGAAGGACTATGGGAGGACCTAAGTGGTCGTGCAGCTCAGCTGTGCCCCCTGCTAGGTTCAGAGACACAGTCAAGCCTGGCCCCATGGTATTTAGCACCAGAGACATTCACTGAGGGACCACTGTGATGATCCACACAAACCTGCAGGCAGGTTAGGTGGGAACACTTCAGGGGAGACACCCCACACACAGCAGGATCACAGGGCAGCAATCTCATTCCTGCCTTTTGCTTCACTTTTCAGCAGCAGACAAATCTCTGTGGTTGCAGTCACCCACTAGCTCAGTAGTGTCACTTTTAATCCTTTTAATATTTCTCATTTTAAGAGCATCTTAGCTCGGGGGCCACATGGAGGCTGAATGGCAGGAAGCCTGTAAGCTCTGGGGTTGTGGAGGGGAAAGACAGTCTGCAGCAATGCCACTATGCACATCACAGGAAGAATTATGGTTGATTTTCACATATATCTATAACATCTGTGTGGCTAATAAAATTGATGGAGTTTGTCATAATCAGCCTGTACTCTCCAGTGAGAGAATTATGTCTGAGCATTTGGAAATCTCATGCACAGGCAGTTACTGAGGGAATATGCTGTGAAGATTAAGTTGTTTCTGCATGGCACCCACACCAAAATGCAATGTCTGCTTCTGCACTGCAGTGAGGTTCTCTGGAAGAGTATGTTCTTAAATGGGACATAGGTATTAGCTGAAAAAAACATACATTTTTGTGGGTGCCTGCTGTCACAATTGTGTGTTTACATGCATGCTGTTGCACGAGGGAGGCAGATTTCCAATGCACCCAAATCAAATCCCAGAAATGTTGCATGGAACAGCATGGAAAGAGAAAGGGAGAGAAAGGTGCCAAAGAGAAAGCCACCCCAGAACAACATAAAGACACTGCTTTGATCTCCTACCAAACCCTCACCTACCAGTGTCCCTGGCACGGCCTGTGCCCTGGAGGTGGCTCTCAGTAAGGTGAGAGCCCTCATCACACTCCTTGGCTGACTGCCACAGGGAGTTGTGCCCTCCCAGTGCTGGGCTGACTGTCCCATCACTGCCACCCACTGCCTTGATGCTTTTGGAAGTCCAACACCCAAAAGCTGCAGGAGGTGGAATGAGATGAAACTCAGACATGCCACTCCTTCAAGGGCTGAAACGAGAATTAGCATTTTGTAAAGTTATGGCTTTGTAGAAAATCATGCAGAAACATTTTGTAATAATGTTGCTTAGTGTGTTACTTAATGTGGGAATTTCTTTTCTGTTGTGATGAAGAGCTGGTAAAATCCATGTTCTGTTGTTGCATCAAATGTAATCAGCTGATGGCTGTCAGATTCCCCAGGAAAAAAAATGGACAAATAATGCTGCAATGACAAATTCTGATCACATTCATTTTATAGGCAGAGATAGCTGAAATTTCATATGTGATGGATTGAAAAACAGTACTCAAGAGGGATTCATACATTCTGTATTTATTTACTGCATTCTGTTGGCTATGGGCTTAAATAAAATTGGTTTTGCATCCAAAATGTAATCTGAATGCCTGTGAACACAAGAAGGCAGATGAACACAAGTCATTTGGGCATCCAGTTCCTTTGCATGTGCATGTAAACACTTCTTTTTGAAACATCGGGGGGGCAACATTTAGTACTTTGTTAAAAATACAGATTCTGGTTTTTCAAGCTGATGACTTGATTTGTGATAAATCTCAAGAATGTGTATTTCTGACTGTGGCAGTTCTGTACCTCCTGCCTGGCTTAGAAAACCACCTGGTGCAGCGTGTGATATTGTTCATTTGAGTTCTGAAGGAATCCAAACCAAATGAACTTCTTTTGTAACTTCCCTGTCTTTCTGGGATGGATATAGCTGTTCCTGCTCCACCTTTTGAGAGAGTTTTGGGGCCTGACCCAAAGCACATAAATTTCTAAGGATTTCAGCTCAAACCCATGTTGCTGTAAGAAGCAAGTGCTGAACTGCCATTTAAAAGTGAGTTCAAGTCTTTTACTGTTTTAGATCCAATGATAATAAAGACAAATGCATTGGATTAATAATGCTCCTACCTTGAAATTTAATTTAAAATCTCTTGTAATGTAATCACATTTGGGTGTGCCATTACCCAGATGGAGAGAAATTTGTTTTGTTGAGAAATTGCTTTAGCATAAGAATGACTTGAGTTTATTAACAGGGAAAAAAAAACATGACTCCCCTCCCCAGCCACTCCCCATGCATTCCAAAAATAAGAAACTCATTTCAACATGGACATTACCGGTTAAAAAATAATTACACATAATGAAATGTCATATTTTACACATACTCCCTGCAAACCATGCTTCTTAGTCTTCCCCAAAACACTGCAGGGTGTAACCAGCTCTTTCTTCCTCCTTCATGAAGAGAATATTTCACAATGGAATTGTGTGATGACAAAAAATGGTGCTGGAAAAGCATCACTACCCAGAGAGGCATAAGGAATTGCCACAGGCCACTGCCTATAATCCCACACAATATTAAGTAGTCATTGTATCTCTTTCCAAGGCTTCATTCTTCTTTTGTGACCTACAGCCTCAATGAGAGTTTTTACAGAAATAGAATGCCATGGAATAGCAAATTTGGGAACCTTGTCATTTGACAAAAAATGTTTGGCTTCGAATGTTATTTTTTTTTTATGTATCTTTCAGCTGCTGTCATTAAAATTGTTAAATAGCATTAGAAACGTGTTTTGTCAATTACCTTGGGGACAAGTATGAAATACTGAGCTGTTAAATGTGTGCCACAAAAAATAAACTGCACAGTGCAAATGCTGCAGGAGGAAGGTTCACAGGTCGGTGTTTGCAGGGCTGGACACGCGTCGGCACACCTCAGCTCCTTACGGATCCTTCCCACTGCTGGAACAGCTCTAATTAGTTGGGATTAGATACTCCCAACTCAGGGAGATGCTCTCCATAAATATTTGTTTGCATTTAAAAGCAGAGTTTTGCAAAGATTCTGGTGCTGACAGTTTCCCTCTAGGAGCACTGGCAAAGCTTAAATGCAATGCCCAGATGTGCACAATGTGTGTGACCAGTTTTGTGCATTGAGGCCCCTGAATCAGCTAAGTTTTGGGGTATTTCTTCAGGTAGGGCTTTGGTGGGACTGATCCTTGCATTATTAAATATATTTAGTATGTAGAGAAATGTGTACATCATTCTGCATTAAACTGAATTGCACAAATTAATTTTGCTCCTGGAAACAAGAATATTCAGTGTATACATTAGTAATACCTCATTTCTAACTGTGTATTTCTGAATATGGGCAATGCTGAATATCTCTGGAGAGGCCTGTTGTAATTCTGTGAGCTTAGTTTTGCATGGATACAAATATTTTATTCCTACAATATTCCTTTTAAAATAAATATATAGGGATAAGCCTGTGACATTACTAAGAAAAGAGACTGTGAGAGATTATGATTATCATAACTGCAGTAGAGTGGGATGATGGTGCTGAGTTAAAGTTCCAGTGGCAAGATTTTTGCAAATTCCAGGGATTTTTGAAGATAGCAAGAGGGAAATCAAAGATGTTTGTGGTTATTTTACTCCTTAAAGCTCCACCCTGAAATAAAATAGGTAGAGATGAAAGGAATGTCAGGAACAAAATAAAGACAGGGAAGGAAACTTGACAAAATATTTTTAATTCTTCTCCTTGAATGGAAGTGTTATGTAGGGGAAAAGAATGCTCATTTTAATACTGAAATTTTATAAATACTCTCCGTTTAATGCCTCTACTCCTACCTGTAATTAATAGTACTAAATGGTAGCACTTATTAACCCCAGTAGAACTTGTTCCAAAAAATATTTTGCAAAATTGAAAAAAAAAAATTTACAAAAAAAATTACTGTGTTTTATTGCTGTCCTTTGCTGGGTGTCTGGGAGAGGCTGTGCAGCTCCCATAACCTACTCCATCCTCAAATCCAAGCATACTTTACATTCAGAGCTTTGAAAACCAGCTAAATTTACACCCAGCTTGCTCTGGAAATAAATCTGCTCATTTAGATGAGGTCTCATTTGAAATGGCTTAGCCCAATAATTAATCATTTCATTCTCTTTATATATTTGTGGGTATTTGAAAGAAGTTTGATTAGTTACCAGTGATTACACTTCCCAACACCCTGCAAAGGAAATAATAAAATAAAATCCGTCAGGCTTTTGGAAGGATTGCTGGGGCTGAATTTGGGCTGAATTTAATAGCGACTTACTAACTGGCAATTATTTGTCTGCCTTTAACAGGAACTGCATAATGAAAGAGGTTATCATCCAGGAGTTATACCCAGCTTGTTTTTAAACCCTGCAAAGAGAAGATACTATGCTCTGAACAAAGCAGTGATGGCTCTCGGGTTCCTCCCCAGGCATGAGGAGAGCAGTGGAACTGTTTGAGATCACATGAGCACAGGTACCGATTGACCCACCCTCTGCCCAGCCCCATGGGACACTCAGCCTTCTCCTGCTCCATCAATAAATGCAAGCAAACAGACAAGCTTCCAGTTGCTGATCTGTTGTTTCTAAAGGCACTAAACTATTTTAAGGAGTCCTGTGATTCAGGTCTGAAGATATTTGTCTAATCCAAGGTTTTTTGCTTGTAAGGAGCTGCAGAGGGTAAAAGATTGGGTTGATCTGAGGAGATATTACAGCTCTAATGCTGCCCATCATTTATTATCTGTATTGTGGCCAAAGTGGATGGATGTCAGAGTTCAACATACTCATGCTGTTTAACCTGGTGCTATTATCACCATGACCTTAACCAGCTAGGCAGTTCACGGAGCAGGCACTAAACAGAGCATGAGACGAATTTAATGGATTACTAGGGAGTATGTTATTGCAAGGAGAAGCACCTGTGGAGCAACATATTTACCTCAGTTCCACTGAATGAGCATGTTGAAAGTGAATTGGCACAGCCTTCTGCTTTATGAAAGGAAGTATTTTGTCATTCTTCATGCTTTCATTAGGAGGATTTAAGGCAGAGGATGCTGAAATGGTTCCGTGTTGGCACCAAAAAAAAAATAAAATCACAGATTAATAGTGAAGCTTGAAAATAGTAAAGCATCTGATTTTTGCTTTTTCATCAACAAACCTAATAAACCAGGATGAAACTATTAACATACAAATAGACAACCTTCTGATTAAAACAGCAGCAGCCAGCCCAGCCTGAAAAAGACCTCTTCACTCAGAAAGCAATTATGATGGCGAGTGTTGTCCGATTCACTTCCATTTGCAACAAACGTAGAAAATCAAAATGTAACCAATCATAATTTTGCAGAAAACACTGGTGTTATTTAAAAGCTAAGATGCTCTTGATTTTTATGGCCATGATTAAGATTTTAGAAGCCCCCAAATGTACTACAAGTTTGTACTGCTTTGAATTTCTACTCCAAGCATATACTGTAAATAAAGAAAAGTAAGCCCTTGGGATAATGTATTATGGGAAACCTCCCCAGAGTAAGGGCACATATTATCCTAGATACTACTGTAGTATACTTACCTTCCTTTCCTGTATCTCCCCCAAGCTGATTATTTGTAGAAAGAATAGACTTACTGACTAAACCATTATTTAACAGTCTACCTTCTGATGATGATAATCTAGTGGAAAGAAGTTTCCTGATTTTAATGTTAAACCATGATAACTGATACCACGAAGATGTTTCAGCTTAGAAATTTTGTTTTGTCATGAAATGAATTACTGTCACAGGAGAGTTTTCCCTCAGAACAAAGCAAACCTGATTTCCTGTTTACATGGATATTACTGTCACAGGAGAGTTTTCCCTCATAACAAAACAAACCTGGTTTCCTGTTTACATGGACCAAGTGTTCCATGCACAAACCATCACAGAAGCCTGTCCAGTAGAGTGTTTGCTCCTCTGAGCAGGGAGGCTTTTCAGTAACACTCTGCTGCTAATTCCAGTTTATGCACGTGGAGTATAAGTGGTACCAAGCCCTACTTAATTTCCTCTTGCCCCCATTCAGAAAGGGTGTAAATACATGCCAAAATCCCTCCTCATTCAGTAAAGTGCAGAGGCTCATCTGTAATTTAAAGCATGTGTTTAAGACCAGTTGTGTTCTGAGGTGAACACATGGGCATGTTGACTTTTTTTTTCCCCTTGTCTTGGTGTACCCTGCTCCTTCTGGAGAAAGGAGTGAAGATGCTTATTTCCAGGAGGAGGTAGGAGTGCATATAGAATTATCTGAAGGAATCCACTTCTCACCTGAGCTACACAATTCTCTTGGATGTTTTAGAAGTCTTAACATGCTAACTCTGAAATGTTGACACTTTGTGGTTGTCTATTCTAATTCTGATATTGTGGGAAATATGCATTTAATGTATCAATGAGCGTCATTCAGTTACCTTTTCCCTTCATGAAATTTATTCTGAATATTCCTTTCTAGCAGGACATAAAACTGGTAGCTTCTCATTAGTTTAGGTGGTCCAAAACCTGATCATTATATATTATGAAAGAATTCAGAATTAGAGCATGGTGGAAGATGATTTCTGCGTCAGAGTTAAAAACCTAATTAGACAGCTAAAGTAGCCTCCAAATGTGCAGACGCTCTTTTATGCTCCAAAATAGTTGCATCAGCTATCAATCAAGTGAATAAATGATGCAGACAGGCAACTGAGGGTTTTCATTTGTGAGTAATATTAATTGTGGGTGTAAAATGAAAGATATAATAAGTGATGAAGGTACCACTCAGTACTTGGATGCAATATTTTCTAAAGTTGACTCCAAATGGGGAGTTCCAAATGGGACACTCATATAAGGAAATAAAATTTTGGCTCAGCACTGACCATCACATGCTCTTGAAAAGATATGTAGAGGTGCACATCATTTGTGAGTAATATTAATTGTGGGTGTAAAATGAAAGATATAATAAGTGATGAAGGTACCACTCAGTACTTGGATGCAATATTTTCTAAAGTTGACTCCAAATGGGGAGTTCCAAATGGGACACTCATATAAGGAAATAAAATTTTGGCTCAGCACTGACCATCACATGCTCTTGAAAAGATATGTAGAGGTGCACATTGGTTATTGTGACCATCACATGCTCTTGAAAAGATATATAAAGGTGCACAATGGTTATTGTTTGCTTTGATTTTGCTTTTCAAGCCCTGTATTCTGGTTTGCTGTTCATTAGTCTGGAGTAATTGGGCTAGGAGAGCAGCATTCAGACCTCGGTTCAATATGCGAGGCAAATAAAATATGCAATTATCTGATACAGACTCACAGAGTTGCATCAAATGGAAACAAATGGTACCAAATCAAGACCACATGTTTTTAAGAGGATTATGAATTTAAGTGATATGCAGCTAAATGTCATCTATTTGCAAATAACTGAGGAATGTGAAAAAAATCTTTTTGAAGATTGTAGTGAATAAAGTAACTGTGAAAACACTTGCCAGGATTTTTTCTGAGGTCAGTGTCCAGAAGTCTGAAATTCAGACAGAAATTACTCTATCCCTGATAATCCTTTCTGAGTGGGACTCCTAGTTGCCTTTCTCTGGGGTCTGATCATTTCCCAGTGGCATACTGGACACTTGAACCAATGATTTCAAGCAGTGGTTAACCCTGACGAGTTTTCAGATATTTAAGATAATGATTTCAAGCAGTGGTTAACCCTGACAAGTTTTCAGACATTTAAGATTTTTTTATAAATCATGTTAAAATGGACCATTCTTTATTTAAATCTATATTTTTTTCTTTTTAATAGTGCATTTAGGCATTTCACACCCTATGTTTGCAGTGCTTGGACAAGAGACCTTTTTATTTTCCCTGTTTAGATACTGAAAGAAGCTCTTCATCTCACGTCTGTCACTGAGGTCTACATGTGGTTACTAACCCTCCACTATCACATAAAAGGGTGGAGATGGTAGCAGTTTTCTCTAGAAAAGAGACAGATTATCATGCCAAATTGCAGAGAAGTATTGGCAATGGCTTTCTTTGGGGAGAGATTGAGACACCCTTTGACAAGAGCCAACACCCATTTTTAGATAGTGTTCAGCCCACCATCTCACTCCGCAGTTTCTTCTCCAGCAGACACTTCTCTGGGAAAACACCCACTGCTCTGTCTAAGGCCCATAGAGATCCTGGGATTTGCTCTGCAGTTCCTCAGTTGGTAGTACCCACCCTGCCTGTGCTCATTGTCTCTTTTTATTGCATTTTTACCTGCATAAAATGCTACGAACAAGGTAGTACCCACCCTGCCTGTGCTCATTATCTCTTTTTATTGCATTTTTGCCTGCATAAAATGCTACGAACACCCAACTGGCAACATTTCAATGTAAGAATGCAAGCGAAACAGGTTCCTTCAGCTTGCTGTCTTGTTTCTAGGGACTTTATGGTGGTATCTTCTCTCCCTTTTCTCGATATCAATCTGGTCATCATTTTATATTGTCTGGCAGTTTGGGGGTTAGACCGTCCCATTGACAGGGAGCAGGAGTCTAAGAGAGCTCCCATCTCCTCAGCCTGATGTGGGAGGGATAACAAGGGGCTCACTGTCATCACATACATGCACTGCTGGTTGAGGTGAAATCAACTCTGCATCCAAAACAATGTAATTTTGGCTAAATCCAGGCCAAAGGAATCACTCTCTCATGTTTCTTTCTCACATTTGTGTTTTTAGACTAGCTATAATTTGGATACTAGATTGCATAAATTCCATTCTCTGAATGGTTTAAGTTTTGGTGCTGGGACAGGGTCATGTAAACCTGTTTATTCAGTTGACTCTGAATAATAGCTGAATTCAGAGATTCAGACAGGTCTGCTACGGAGATGTGAAACACATAGCCAAGATGAGGCAATTCCCAAATAATCTAAAATCTCATTGACAGATGCAACCAAATAAATAGTCCATTTTAAAGCTTTGTACAGAAGACATTAAAGAGCTTCACAACTAAGTAATTAAAATACATTTCAAATGTATTTAATATAAAATTTAAAGAGCAACAAAGGATGAGAGAGTATTTCAAAACAGATATTACAGGATTGCCAGAAATTTTTGGAAATTAAGGAGATAGCAGTATCTCCCATTTAGATAACTAAGAAGGAAACAAGTGCTGTGAGCTTGGGAAAGCCCATGGAGCACAGAGATGGGATCAGAAGGCAGAGGTAAGGGAAGGGCACTTTGTGGGCTTTATTTTGTCCCAAGACTCTGCATCCTATTTTCTAAACTAAAGGAACACACCGTGTTGGTTTTCTGCAACAAGCAGGATATTGTTTAGGTACTTTTCCAACAAAGTATTATCAAGGTTTTTTGTTGTTTTGCTTTTAACTGGGAGCAGCAGCAAAGTTCAGAGCACTATATGCAGATGTTACAGGGACACGAAAGTACAAGATAAGGTGCTTCCTACCACAGGAAGGCTATTTTAACAGTTGGTATTAAGCTGATATTTTCAAAGGAAGGAAAGTCAAAGGCAACAATAATTAATGTCATCATTATGGTCCTGATTTTCAGGGAAACATCATCGGATTAGGAGCTCAGTCACTTCAGCTTTGCAGAAGACCTCAGCACAAGATCAGACAGCATTTGAAAGACAATAAGCATCAAAATCTAGGGGTTTTTTCCTAATTTTTATGTGAGGAATCTATATTTTGCTCGTGTATGGACTGTGAATGGAAAAGAGTGTTAACAAAAGGGAAGTAAAAAGTAAATTCACAGGCCTCACCATCTTCCCTCATTAATGGTTCTCAGCAGAACATGCTGAGCTTTGTGACTTTTTATTTATCATTAAAACACCATTTTTTGTTATTTGCTGAATGGTTAAAATTTCTTTTCCTGATAATTTGGGGAGGTAGCTGTTTATCATATGGAATGATAAACAAAAGCAATGAAAGTCTTTTCAAATGGGTTAGTTTGCAGCCCTATAGAGCTATGCTTCACAAGTGTATTTGCATGGTCAGGAGAATCTAAACTAATTTAATTCATGGTAGGGAGCACATGTTAATGACTTCACTGGGTGGATAAAGATAGTGCACACCTCCCTTCTTACTCAGTGGTCCTGATCTACAGGCAGCTTAATAGATCAAAACCACATGCTATCTCATGGTAAGGACCCTATGGAATTGAATTCATGATGGTCACGTCGCTCTCCTTAGGTGCTTTCATACATCACAATAACTACTAGCATGTTTGCTACCACGTCAAACTATCCAAAGGTTCAATTAGGTACAGGTGGGATTGATCCCTGAGCATCATGATCTAGTGGGTACATCCCTGCCCATGTCAGGGGGTTTGGAACCAGATGATCTTTAAGGTCTCTTCCAATTCAAATAATTCTGGGATTCTATGATCATGCTGCCCAGCAGAACAAGGTGCTGCTGACCAGTGGGAGAGGAAGGGAGGGAGTACAGTTGTCAGATGAACAGCATTTCTGCTGTCCCAGCTTCCTCCTTGGCAGGCTTGTTCTAACTTAACAACTCTCTGGCCTTCACAGGCTTGAAAAACTGTATAAAGGAAGCAAAAGAAAAGGTATTTCAAGGAATGAAATTAAGAATTGTAAGGATCTTTGAATAACTAGTGTTTTCAAACTGGGTTAAAGCAGACTTAGAGTAATCTGACATGATGTAATCCTAGTGAAGTTGCACGAAAGCAGAAATTAAGTATTTATTTGGAGTATTACAGCGTCTGGTATAAGATATTGTTAAGTACTGTCAGTAACTCATTATATATTTATTTAAAAAAAATAAGAACTTAACAGAAAAAAGAAATTTGAGATTAGAATGTGGTTGCTGTACATGCATTATACATGCTTCTCCTTCTGTTCCACTAATGGATCCTGACTGCCAGAACAGCGAAACGAACCATTGAAATTAGCGGAACTAAGACCCAGATCTATTAAAAATTTTCATTTGCCTCCAGTGTAGAATTTCAGACAGATCCCTGATTTCTGTGAAGCATTTCCAAAGTATCACAGCTATGCTGTAAAACGAGTTTTCTGTCAAAGGGAATGAGTGGTGGTAGGAGCAGTTGAAGCTTCTGCTTCCTAATGACCATGCTGCAAAGGCATGAGAAACAAAGGATGAATGATCTCTAGTGGTATATCATTAATTCTGGTGGTAAGCTGAGGAACTATGGAGGGAAGAGACATCAACAGCAAAAGAGAATGAGATGAATGAAGCAGGAGTCGTCAGCATGGAAATGTCACCTTAATTATAACATGTTCTAAAAAAACTAAATTTAGGCAAGTGCAAAGCTGAAACGATGAGGCACAAACCACCCATTTGGGCTTCATGACCTGATCTCATCAGGGTTATATTGCAAGTCACTGCTGGAAGACAGTACCTCTTACTTTTCAGTCCTTGGTGATCTCCCACTGCTCCAACAGTCACTAATTGCAAGATTTTCAGATTCTGACCTAAAATCAGAGATGGAATATTATTGTAATTAGAAGCTTATTTATGGGTCATCAAACAAATAGAACATGCAATGGAATTTATGGGCTACAGTAGTTGACCTCTTAAGAGGAAAATATTTGTGAAAATAACATTAAAATATACTGCAGAAGTGTCAGCAATCTGATCTTCAGTACAGAGAACTTATCAGGAAACTCTCTGGTATTAAGTTATGCTTAATTTTTACTGCTGCCCAAGCATGCTCTGTTTTTGCCAAAATAATGGAAGTCTGAGCCTTTATTTGGAATTTCTATACTTCTGTGGCTTTAAGTTCTATCCTTCAATTTTTATTTGTAAATTTTTTTTCTGTTTTGGTAATGAGAAGTTTTAGTGCCTGGAAAATTTTAGACACTAAAAGAACCTGAAAAAATGTATATGCAGGAGAGGGTTTGGGTTTCTTCTGAATCCTAGTCAGACTGTGGAAAACAGAACCAAACCTCAGAACCAAAAATTCCTTCATGAGTTTTCAGCATTTCTGCTAATGGTGAGTTCCAGAGTCTGGTTTACATTGGGAAACCTTGACTCCTGGCTCCAAAGGGTTCAATTAGTCAAAATGGTTGGCAGATGGAAAAAATAATTAAGTTCCATCCAGTGTTTTGTACAATAAAAATAGACTCAAGACACAATGGCCTTACCTTGAACTTTGCAGGCCAGCGTCACATAATGATAAAAAGGGAGTGAGCTTTTGGAAGCTGAATTATCTACCAGCACACGTACAGTGTGAAGTTGGGCTGCAAGGAGGAGAGGCACCAGAACCTAGTAGGCTGAGCATGTGATTATTATTTTAATGATTTTTAACCCAAATCGAAGTTGCAAATTCTAGCAACGAGAAATAACTTGACATGGATGTTATGAGATTACCAGAACCTCATGATAGTAGTAATAACAATAATCATCTGTTATTTGAAGAGCTGCTGAAATACATGGAAATTTTAAAATATTATTCTTAGAAATCTTTCTCCTAAATGCTTTGTCTTTCCTGAAAATGACAGAAAATAAGATAGATGACACTTTTGTCAAACAAATTGTTTTGCTTTTATGCTTAAATACAGACTTAGATGCCCAACTTTAGGAACCTGAAAATACTATCATGGACCAGAAACATAACCTGTGCTCTAATTTGATGCCAAAATTATTTTTACTTCAACTATCCCATAGGATACCTGGGGCAAATAATTATACCCGACATTATGCACCTGATCATTCTGAATGAATATCTTCACAAACAAAAAAAAGGCAGGCATGTAGGGTAATTTTCAAATTTGGAAGTGTGAATAACAAATGATTTATTACAAAATAAGATCTGGTGAAAATGTTATGGCTGAAGCAATGTTTTGGATAATAAATTATATATTATAGACAATAAAAAGTGGACAGGTTCCTCACACTCTCAATGAGAGCACCTGACAGTACAGGGCACATGGGGTAAGAGATTTATCTCTAAGTATAGAGTAGATTTCCCTACTGGTAGGAATTACTAGGGCACAACAGAGGTTCTAGATTGTAATATTAATAAAGGTTTCCAGAAAGTGTAAGAATTCCACATATCAACACTTGTACATCTACACTCTAACACGTGCTCTAGGCTTTCACTAAGTGATGGATGTAACTGGGTACTTAACAGAGATGGAGAAATAAATTGCATAGTTCTCCATGCAAGTCTGATCAAGCTCTAAAAGGTGAGGTGAGTCTGCTTCCTATTGCTCACATCCTTCCATCTATCCTCTGAGCCTCTACCAGGTTTGATTGCCATCTCTTTGCCTCTCCTGTATCCCTGCTCTGAGTCAGCCCTGCCTCACTGGGACTGCAGACCCCATTGCAACCCCATGGTTGTCTATGGCAGCAGGGTTTTGTTCTGTGTTTGAACGGCATTGCAGATCCAGGGTGAGCACAGGAGTATGTGGGATGGCTCCTGACATGATATCATGAAGTGTTTTGGCAGCACTGGTGTGGTTGAACCATGTGACTGGTGCTGCAATGCCAGCATTTTAAGGAACTGATGTCCACATGTTTGTGATTGCTCTGATGGTTTGGGCTCCTCTGAGTGTGCAGCAGATGGCCCCCACCCTTATCTTCATGGAGTGTCTTGTGTTTATTTGTGGTGGTAGTCCAGAAAAACCACTGCAAAACGTATGGTATTTAGAGGGATAAAGATGTTCAACTAAGCCTGGGAATCATTAGGTGACTGCCTTGGAGCCAAGCTGTTTGGATGGGGCTCAGTTTCACAGCTGGCAGAAGGAGAATCTATTTCTCCTTCAACTGCTGAGGCTATCAACAGCAAGCTTGCAGAACCAAATCCCAGTTCTTAGGGGTTCCATGGGTAGGTGGAGTGGATGTCCTCTTTGGTGAACTCTAAAGACATCTTGTTGGTTCCTGTGTGTGAGGGGCTGTCTTTAAATTTAAAGCCTGTTCTCTATTGTTTTATTGTTTAGGTCACATCATTGGATCTGTCTGATAGTTTCCTTGGGATAACAGTGGTAGATCCTGGTATTTAAAGTAGGTTGTGGTGAGGGTGGAGCATCTCAAGAGGTAGAATTTTTCCTTTGAATCGTAAGTTAACTCCACCTGAACCTCCAAGTGAGCATTGAGAGCCCTAGTTTCTCTAATGTCTCAAGGGCCAAACTTCCTGGGTTCAGCCTGTACCACAGCACATGCTTCTGACTTGACATGTCTGTCCTAGGGGCCAGGAAAAAAATCAATGTATACTGTTGTGTTAAAACCAGTGAGGATTAGCAGAAGAGATGTGCTAATGAATTCCTTGCGAATATGCTGCAGCAGACCAGTCCTACAAAGCAGAGGAATCATTTGGTAGAAAACCTGCCTGGTTTGCTTTCAAACTCAGACTAATGGCTAAGCCTTCTGTTACTCAGAGCCAGGGCTATTTCCTGTGATGCTGCTAGCATCACCAGCGTGGTGTGAGGTGTGGTATCCTACCCAGTGCAGGCAGAGCTGGTGCTGCACAGATCAGAGCAGGCAGCACATCTTGATGTCTGCTGCAACTCATAAGGTGAAGGCTTTGATGTAGGTCCAGGACCTGGCCCTATGACGCAAGGTGTACTGAAGAACCTGCTCTTCAGGGAGCACATCCATAGCCATGGGATCTTTACAAACAAAATCTTGTCCATCAGGAAGCGTGTAACAGTGATCGATCCTCAGGAGTTCCTGAAGAGGATTTCCTTGTCCTAGATTTGACTCTAGTATCTTTCACTTCCTGTGAAGCCCAGGCCTGTCTCATGCTGTTATATGAATAGCCAAAACAAAGGCTTTGGGTTTTGCTTCTAGCTCAAAAGCACTTCAGTTCCTCAGTAGAAAATACTAAAAGACCTTTTTGTGTGATGTTCTGTAATTGAGTTTAGTTGTAATACCTCACAAAATACACTGCACTGAAAGCCTCTAGGTTTTCACTAGTGGAGCAGCTATGCCAGCTGGCTTAGAGAAACTGGTGTGATAATTTTTCTACTTTTTGACCCACTTCTCTTACCTTGCTATACCCACATTAACTTCTTTTCACTAGCCTGGCTCCAGCTCTTCTCTTTGGCAGCACTGCTGGTTGCTCTCCTGTGCCCATGTGCCTGCATGTGCACACACAGGCTCAGGCAGATGCTTGTAACCTGACTTCACAATTCAGCCTGCTCCTTTGTTAATTGTAAGAAAAAAAGGGAAGGAAGAATGAAAACAAGTGTTACACAGAGCAATGAGGCAAAAAAAAAGAAATCTTACACAGAGCAATGAGGCAAAAAAAAAAAGAAATGCAAGGATATGGTGGTTGTAAGGGATACCCAGAAATTTCCTTCTGGAGTCTTGAGTCTCTTTTAATCATCTCTCATACTTTGCTTCACTGCTCTTCTTTCAGCTGCTCATGCCAGGTTGCTTGGTAGACTTTTACTGCCAAATGCTATTATAACCAAGCTGCTCTGATCTTTAGCCAAATCTTAGGAAAGAAGTGGGTGTGCTGAAGCATTGGTGAGCCAGTGAGGGAACTCTTTACCATGGCTGCAATGGCAAACATGACTGTACAGATGAGAGGTGCTGGAGCAGAGCTGCAATGCTACCATGGGGTCTGGTTTCAGCTGCTGCAGCCCTGAATGTCTAGAATATACAACTGTTTCAGCTACAACCACTCAGATATTAACACACAACATGGATAACATGAACACCATCTTTTAAATGGTGCCTGAGACAACCATCTGGGTTCTGCTGATGTGTTCTCGGGCTATACTGACTAAGTGCAGATCCCTAGTAGGAATAACTGAGCCTGCACTGAAACTCGTGCCCACGCCATCCTGGAGAGGAATCACCAAGCAGGCGGAACAGTTCCTGTTGGGTTGTCAAGGATGCATCTCCCCTCCTCAGAGCCAGAGCTACATGGCTGTGCCTGACCAGCTCTGTGCAAGGGCAAATGTGTGGATGGAGTGTGAGGAGAGGCAGAGCTGAGAACACAGAGCCTGTACAAATACATCCTCTACAGCATGTTAAAGAAGGGCTGAAGCACCATTTAAACATATTAATATCTGCAAGACCTTGCTCCATACTAATTATTAAAAGAAATGTCTGAGCAAAAGACCCCAAAACCTCCAATGTGCTATTCACAAATGCAATGAGTTTTCTGGTTCCCAGATCTTACACTGACTCTTTGCTGTGCATCTGTAATAAAAGTCTCTATTTGCTTAGCAGATGCACTGGAGTCATGTAGAGTTCAAATTTACCATACCCATCAAGATGCAAATCCCAAATTTCGTTTAGCATTGTCCCGTTGGTAAGGATGTTACACGCAGGTCAGGATTCTATCTCCCCCCAAGCCCTTTAAATGTGTTTATTCATTTTGTTTATTTTCATTTCCCAGTTTCCACATGTCGCTCAGTCAGAATTTCTGTTAGCAAGACTGAGAGACGAATAACATATGTTACCCCACAACTGACCTTGAAGGGGAACTGAAGAAACCATCTTCCCTAGGGCTGAGATGTAATTCAGACACGAGCTTGCTCCATAGAGGTCCTTTTCTGAAAAGACACTGCCAACTGCGTCGCAAGCCCTGGAAACATTTCTGCCTGCATCGATAGCAAAGCATGAAGTATGTACCAAGGGGATCTTGAGGATTTAGCCTTCTGTGCCATTCCTCCCTCAGCTCTCATAAGCAAAGCAAACAAATTCTTTGTGTCTTAGAAGAATCGGATAATTCAGCCAACTTGAGTCGTTTCCTTGCAGTCCTGGCTTTTCACCTGGGAGACCAGGTTTGCTGATCCTGCCTAGGTTAAAATGATTGAAAATCAATGTGGTTTGACAGCTGTGGGAAAAAAATAAATAAATGGATGTACAAACTGTTGAGCAACAAAGGCTCTTCAAGCAGTTACAAAGTGAGGCACAAAAAGAAACGGTTGTCTATGATCTTCCTCACAAGCTCTTGATTCATGGCTGTCTGGCCAGTCCCAGTTCCGTCTGATACCATTGGCCCGACTCTTCCACAGCCCTTTCTGCTTCCTTTCCTGCTTTTCTCAGGAAGAGGACACAAGAGCAGGCCATATGCCTCTCTCCTATGCTTGTGTGGCTGAGCTGGGCATGTCAAACAAAACAATGCGTATGTCACTGTTGCCTTAGCCTGATGCTGAAATCTGAAGTGAAGGTGATACCCCCTGCCCCACTGCTGAACTCTGTTTGCCTTTGAAACAGCAAAATGTGGAAGCCCACATCCATGGGCTCCAGCTCCTGAGGATATCTGGGCAGGGGTGTTGTGGGTGACACTGTGAAGCAAAGGTGGTATAAGAGCCTGTGCAGAACTGGGTTGTAATGCCTAAGCTGCTGGTTAGACCCACTTCTGTTTATCTCTTGTACAAGTGGTCCAGAGCAAGGTCTGGAGAAGCAAGTTTAACTCAGTCAGTTATTTTGTCATAAGGCTCCCACAGACTATCTGGATGCTCAGAAGTTGCTGAATTTGGAGCCCACAATGCTGGAGCCTCCACCTCTGTCTGTTGCCCCCCATAGACATCAGCTTTCCTTGTCCTGCCACCTGGCATTAACTTCAGGAGCTCATATAATTTCCTCCCTTTTTTCCCAGTGTTGCTTCTTTCCTTGGGGAACGTGATCACTCTGTGATCTGAATTATATCTTTGAAGCACTTGGACAATGCTCTAGGCACATGGTGTGATTCTTGGGGCTGTCCTGTGCAGGGACAGGAGTTGAACTTGATGATTTTTGTGGGTAGTTTCCCATTCAGGATATTCTATGGCTCTATGATTTGCCCCAAAGTTTGGACAGTCTGGGAAGGGGCAGTCCGTGTGAGCAGGTATTGGAGCATTCCTTGTTAGCTTGGTGTCACCCTCCATTGAAATCTCAGATCAATGCTAAATTACAGCACAGAGAGGAGATAAATGTAACATTTAGCATGACTTGCCAGTTCTGACACACAGGAACACTAAACACATACCTAGACAAAACCCTAAAATCGTGCCAATTTGAATCCAAAAACCTGCCTCCCCAGTTATTGCTTAGTAACAGCTTCATATAATATTCCCCATGCAATTAAAATGTCTTTCCTGAGCCAAAAATGAAATTTTCTTTACAGCAGGCAAGTCTTATGTAAAACTAGTTTTCTCTTTAGTTTCTGTCAGTTTAATGCAATTTTTTAGCTGTGTATGGAGAAATCCATTTTGGGAGTTATGACATTCCTTATCCTAGTACTGTGGTTGTGAGGAAACAGGAAAGTAAACTGTATGCTTAAATTTCAGGTGGACCTGGTATCAGCTGAAGTACTAGATTCAGGAAATGTTCCCACTGGTTTATGGATACTGTCTATGGCTGGCAAAGGATATGAAGTGTCACTAGTAAAGCTTTTAGAAATGTTTGTTAATGCCCATGGTGGCCCAATAATACCTCCTGTTATGACATCTGTTTCAAGGAGAGATGAATGGGGTCACATACACATTTTCTTCATATTTTCATACTGTGGCTCCTGATTTTGACTGGGTTCACTCTCCAGCAGTGCTCAGAAGCTCCTGGGAAACCTGGAGCATTCAATAGCCATCACCTTCTGCCAGTTTGGTGTTTAGATATCCCCCCCTTCTTCCTTATCTCCTTCACCTCCTCCCCACATAGCTGCATTTCTTTTTAGTGGCCACTTTTGGAACACAGGTTCTTGTGATCTCTCAGATGTGCCAATGGGGTCACTGGCATTACAGGTCAGGATTTCTGTCACCACCCTAAAAATGGCCTTATTGGCAAAGGAACAAAGCTCAGAATATAACATTTTAAACCTGTCAAGTCTGATTTACAGAAAGCTTCCGTGATCTAGAAAAGCAACAAGCAATGATTGCATTCTGCTCCACCCTAATTTTAATTATAAAAAATGCTAGTATAGTTTTCCAGTTGACATCCCTGTAAAGAAAATAAGTAGAGTTGGAGTAAATCTTCCAAATAAACATATTTCTCAGACATAAACATGATAAATCTTCTCTTTTGAGAAAGATATAAAGAATGGTTAACTTAAAATATGCATATAATAACATATTACCCACAGCTTCTCATGTTTAAAAAGAATCCATATGCTGGGAAAACCCAGAAAATAAAACCCAAGAAATGCTGCATCCTCTTTCTATTAATTTGAAACAGTCGCTTAATGGGAAAAAGGAAAATAAAGAAAAAAAATAAAGAAAATTGGTGAAACAGAATTATTTTATTTTTTCTTAGAAAATTCCAAACAAATCAGTAACTCCAACATTCCAATCTCTTCATCCTGTTTTTAGTGGTCTATTAATATGTAAACTCAATACTTGTGTTGAAAAATAGCTTTGGGTAAGGAAAAATGGTAGCAAATTCCAGGGTGGCCTTACTAGCATTTTTGATTGAAAAAACTTGGAAAAAGGTTGTTGTTTTAGGATGATGAGAAGTGCTGCCATCTTTTGTGGTTTACCCAGGATTGTCCCAAGTTTGACTGTTGTATCTGGTTTGGTTTAAAATCTAAAAGGGGCCAGTAACTGTGGCTCCTTCTCTCCTCCTAAATTCCCCATTCTTGCCCCATATTTAAAGAGCAATTGATTTTAAAATAGTCTTGCTGAAGAAGCTTTCTGTTAAAGTACCATGGACAAAACAGTGCTTTTTTTTTTTTATTTAAAGAGGGGTTTATCTCTCCATAAAGGTCTGTTCCATCTGACTGTGGGCTGCAGAGCTGGGATGGTGGCAGCTGGTGAATAGACTGGGGCTTAGCAGACTTGGGCTCTGGGCCGATTTTGTTCTTGACTTGGTTTATGAACTGGAGAAAACCATTTGCATTTGCCTGGATTTCATTTGTGATTCTCCCTATTTCATCAGATCTTTTCACATGAAGATCTCTCGATATACAGATGCTGATCATTCCCTGGCAGGGGCCCCCAAAACTGTTCCTCCAAGGAACAGAACAGAGTCCAGGACTTTCAAGACATTTCAAGATGCTAGCATGGAGATGATGACTGTCCTGTTTTATATCACAGCCCAATGTCAGAATACTTCCTCACAGACCTGTTTTTAACTGTCCACCTTCAGTTTTGGGTATTTCCAGTTCTCATCCATCCCTGTCCTGTGAACCTCTTGATCCTGATCAATTGTGGATGCCCCATCCTGTCAGTGTTCAAGGTCAGATTGGATGGGGCCCTGAGCAACCTGGTCTCGCAGAAAGTGACCCTGTCCCTGGCAGTGGGGTTGGAACTAGATGGTCTTTAAGGTCCCTTCCAATCAATTCTATGATTCTATGCTTTTTGGGCTTTTGGCTTTGCAAGGGGTTGAGGCTGCCATCCAGCTTAAAATTCAAAACTCCTCATGCCCCAGAGAGACCACGAGCATGAGCAGAGATGGGGACACATCAGACAGGCAACCTGGATCCCTGTCCCAGGAGAAGCAGCACGTACATACACCCTGTGCTCAGCACCTGCAATTAAGCAAGGGAGTGTTTAACCCGTCTGATGTCAGCTAAACAAGTGCTTTCCCAGTGTGGACACCCCAGTTCCCTCTCTGTGCTCCCCGATGGGGCTTAAATCTGGCTGTGTTGGAGGGGGTTAAAGCAGGCTGAGCCAGGACTCCAGCTGCATATACTGGCTGTGTAGGGAGCTGGGTTGGGCCAGCTGTGAGTTCAGCTATTCCCCCCAGTCAGCTAGAAAAGGGCTGTGTCTCCTGCACTGGGATTAGCACTGGAGGGAGGTAGGTTTTTATGGTAGGAAAGAGGTGGAAAAAACCCCTGTGTTCGACTGATTCCTTGCTTGTGCAGTGTCTGGGGAGGGTCTGGGCTGTGCAAAAGCTGTCCTGAGAGGAGCTCTCTTGGCAGCAGGGTTAAGAGAAGCCTGACCTGCTGACTTCTTTGCTTAGCATCTAGGCTGGGGAGATGCTTGTTTAGCCCAAAAGCTTGGGTGAGGCAGTCAGCTGGAGTTCAAGATCCAGGGACTTAATGTCCCATGACTTAGTGTAGCTTGTTTGACCTGTAGTGCAGATCTTGAGAATAGGGAGCAGAAGTATTTTTATGGTATGTGCTGAGCCTGCTCTCCCTGACTCAAACACCTCCTGGAAAATGAATAATTGAACATACATGTGACTGTGTATAGCCCCTTCTTCAAACAGAACCTGAAATGGGGCAGAATATCTTCCAACTTCATAGTTTTTTTCTCCTGCTAACTGCACAGGACTGGCCATAAAATCTGTAGGGACACAGCTCTATAGAAGGTTAGTAGGCTTTTCAGCCTTTGTGTCTGAGCAGTGGCCTTCAACTCTGAATTCTTTAAGCTAAGCAGTATGGTGAATTCTGCCTTGAAACTGAGCTGGAGAAGAAGGAAAAAACAAATTAATTTTGATTTTTAAAAATTTTTATTTGCCAAGCCACACTGCTGCTACCTGCTGAAATCAAGAGATGTTACTATTGGCACAGAGGGTTTAAACTCACTACTGGGTTTTGCATGTTTTAATAAAGGAAGAAACTGATTGAATGAGATTGTCTATTAGTTGCATTAGATCAGCAGTTTCTTCTTTGTAGTGATGCAACAGATTGTTTTCCAAATAATGCAGTAAGAATAGACTCAGCATGCAAACCCTGTAAACTGTCTGAAGAAAAAGCTGTGTCCTTTTTTCCCCCACTTGCTTCCAAGCCAGTAGCTGCTTCTAATATTCCTGTATCCAGTGTGAGCCCAGTGCTGTGCATAACACACATCTACTGGTTGTCAAGAACTGTAATAGTTTGTTAGGAGAAAGGGATGTTGAGGAAAGCAGAGTGGGAACAACATAGGAAGGCTGGTCATGTGAGGCATTCCCTGGGCTGCATTTTGGGGAAGCTTGGTTCTATTCCTGGCTTTGATACTTCATTCTCCTATGACCTTGGGAAAGTCTCTTAATCTGCTGTCTCAGTTCCATGCAGGTGTAATGAGAGGTACCATTTTGTCTCTTATGCAGTGTATACTGAGTCAATGCCTATACTGCATATTAAATCCATGCATACAGTATGTACTAAGGTGGTAAAGCAAGAACCAATTCTGTAAAGACTTGTGTGATGCCCAGGTCACGGGGTCTGATTTCACAGGGAAACACTGGCAAAGAAAGCCCAGATTAATTCTGTCCTTCTAATTCTTGACAAAGTTCATTATCTGAATGCTGAGTTTAGGTAGATGCCTATTTTTAGTCTGTACATTAGTGGGCAAGGGAATGAAAGGGGAGGATCTCCCACACCAGGCATTTTGTTTTCAATATAAATACATGTCGCATAATATTATAGACAAATAAAGTGTTCTTACCACTCATAAGGTGTGATGGTAATCCTTCATGAAGTCCTTTTAATGAATAAACCAGGGATGCTTCATAAGTCGTTTATTAAGGGTTAATGATGTATCTTCTCTCTTTGGCATCATTCCCAGCCTAAATCAAGCCTGCTTCATCTCATATGGATATGAAAGACAAACTGTACAGATTGAAAACATCTGTATACTGAGTGAATGAACCACATGGCAGCAGTGTCATGCAGAGATTTACTTAAAACTGTCCCCTTTTGTTTGACTTTAGAGGAGCAGCACAAATAAATACAGTAGGTTCTGTTTAAACAAAGAGGACTCTGATCAATAGAGGTTTGTATAGCTTACGACCTTCAACTATAAACAAAAAATTGGGGTAAACCCCACATGTCTCAGGTCAATTGCCATCTTATTTACTTTATTACGCCACCAATGTTCTAATCTGTCTTCCATATAAAATGCTTTTTACAAGCCATCTTGCTTTACTTCTCCATTTTCATCAGAGACAAAATCTTACTTTTGATTCAGACCAACCTGTGAGTGTGGGTATGAGTGTGCTGTGAATTTAGAGTATTGGTGTAAGCAGAGAATGCAGACAAATCAGTTCAGGCAAATTTCAAATTTCAGTAAATTTTGGTTGAGGTTTCTGATAGCTTTCAGTGCTCTTTGAGGGGGTTCAGTCATCCACAAAGAAAAGCAAAATGATTTGTGGCTCACCTTAGCCAGACCTGGGCACAAGGAACAGGAGAAAGGCAGTGTTATATACAAAGTGGTTGCTCTGTTCTGGCTGTGATCAGGGGTTATCCCTTGAAAACACTTGAAAACATTTGCAAGTATCTGCTAGGAACTGACCCTAGCTGTGAGGTTTTATTATTATTATTCTTGTTATTGTCTCCCAGCAAGATTAAGTAATTCCAAATACTGAGGGGATGACACTCGTGCATGTGTTCTGCCCTCATATTTCCAAATAGCTAACTTGAATTGTAATTACTTTTTTTTTTTCTGGCACATTTTCTCATTTTGGAGAGAGGAGAGACTATTATCTTAATCTGTTTCTGTCCAATTTTATCTTCCCCTTGCTAACTTTTGATTCTTTTGGTCAATTTTAATGGAAGACAAAAAAGGGGAAAATGTGCCTATACTGGTTTGTGTAAACAGAGAGGAAGGTAAGAAAGACCCCAGTCATGCCTTCCCCAATGGATGAATTTGCAGCAGGAGCCTTCATGAGGAGACAGAGGTGCCAGTCAAGACACACACTTCACTGCTACTTCAAGTGCATTTTCTTGTAGAATTCAAATCCTTTGGGGGTAATGGAAGGGTAAGTCCCATTGGGCACATGTCTTTCCTCAGAGCTTCGAGAGATCTGGAGAGATATTTCTAGAGGTTTAATTGATTCTTGTTTGGGTTTTTAAAATTTATTTTATTTTATTTTTATATTCAAATGAAAAGAGCAGCCAGACTCCTTGCCTGTCTACATTTGCATTCCACTAGCCAGGTGACTTTTGGTCCATGAAGCAGCGTCTCAGCTGCATACCTCACTGGAAGAAAATCTTACAGACATTTAGGTTTTGCAACTGAAGAGTTGTGCGCTTGTCTTGCTTCCAGCAATTTCTTCACAGTCCCCATTTAGGCCCAGAAACTAGAGCTGCAAGTTCTAGTCTCAGCAGTAATGTCTTCCCCATCATTAAATAATTGAGTTAGTCCTGCAATCTCGAGCCCAGCAGCCGGAGACACTACCTCATAGCTGGTGGGTCGCTGGCAGCAGGTTTGACAAAACCCTCCAGGGATGGCTAGTAGAAGCTCTTTCCTGGCAGGTCCCAGCTTGGTTTGTTAGGTCAGTGGGGAGACAGACGAGGCACACCACGCCATGCCTGTGCCAAGCCACACTGGTCAAGATTGGTTATGTTTTGGCTGTACCTTCCAGCACAGCATTAGAAATACTGAAGAGGATGTGGTCCTTCTTTGAATAAGGAAGGAAATTTAGGTATTGGAGTCCTCAGGAGATGCTGTTTTGCTGCCCTCTAGGCAAAGATTAAAGCTTGAAATGTGGAAACTACAGAAAATGCTGTCCTGAGCACACTGAAGCAAGGCAAAGGGATGGGAAGGTTGAAAGCCTTTTTGTGGGACTTCATTAAGGTGTGCTTATAAAATCTGTAAAAAGATCTCCGGGCTCAGATAAGTAACATTCAGTGGTGTACAACAAAGAATTATCAGTAAAGGCATCATAATTACAAAGTTCTTTTATATTAAAATGATGTCATGTAATGGGTTGAAGAACAAGAAATAAATAAGCCGTGCAGATCTCCTTTATCTAAAGAGTTGCTTTCTTATGTGTTAGCCCAAAAACTTCTCATATAATTCCTGTCCTTTAATGGTAGAAATTTATTCAATAAAGGGTATGAAACTATTTTAACATTTCAGTAGTGTGCTTCATCTAGAGGATCCCAGAGTGCATCACTGAAATGCAAATCTGAGGGAACCATGGAAATAGAGAACAGGATATAGAACAAGGGCTTAATAGGGAGTGTGTCACCACAGGGCTCTATGGCGAATATATAACCTCATTTTAAAGTGTAAGAACTATTGTATGGAGATTCAGATATTTTTAAACTAAAATATATAATTGTATGACTTCAAGTGTTGAGTATTCTCTTATAGAACTGTTCCTTGAGGAAAAATCTTGATTTCTCTCATGTGAAGAATTATGCTGAGATTTGCCCATGGAAAACTAGGAGCAAGAACCACAGAGGACCTTTGCTTTTAGACTTTTCTTTAAGAGGTCCTCAGCATAATGAGCAAAATGGAATAAAGTGTATTAACCTTTGGAAGATGAAAGGTAATCAGGACTGAACCAATGCTCCCCGTGGTTAGACCACAAGCTCTTATGAAAGCTTTATGATCGGTCTGTGTGTGTATCTCAACAGCTCCTTGGGAGACATTTCCATAGGTCATATGTTATTGGATTAAGAAAAAAAAACCCAAACAAACAAAAAACCCAAACAAAAAAAAATAGGAGTTGATTCTGAAGTGTTAAAGTCTTCTCTCCTAAAGCAAAACAGTGACCTTAGAAACAATTGGCTCTTGACTGCTACCTACACAATGAAGAAAATGTTAAGGAGGTGGAAAATGAGCTCAAGTTTCTATTATTTGTGAGTCAACACATTATTGTATTGTGAATATTTTCTCCTCTTCTGTCCTTGTAGGCAAAAGATCAAATTATTTTCTCAGTTTATCAAGACAGAGGGAACATTTTGGAGGTAATTTCAAGAATACCAACAGGCAATAGTGTTTTCAACATTATTCAATGTATGTTTCTGTGCCAATCTAGGGCACTAAGGCAGTATTCCTGTGAGCTGCAGGAGAGCTGTGAGCTGTGTGACCTTCCTCTGTTTGCTCAATGGGGGCATGTCTCCACGCTGCTGTTGGATCTTTTTATCTGCTTATGCCACGGGTGACCATGACCCCCTTCTTTCTCATCTAGGCTTGAGGCTGACCTGTTTGAATCCTGAGCTGCATTAGATCTTGTTTGACTCACTCTATTTCCTTGGCTGCCAGGACTGGGAATCCCTTTCATTCAGCACTGCTTACCTTAGGCGACAGCCGGTTAGCAGCTGTCCTTTCTCTCCTAGTGTTATCTTCCCACAAGAACCATCTACGTCATTTTTAGTATTTCTAAGTTTTTCAAAGCTTTCAGTTTGTGCATAACCTTGGAATGTACTTCTCATTCCCTGCATTTTTCTGAAAACAGGACATTAAAAGTTGCTCTTTGCAGCTATCTGCTATATCATGAACGCATTCATACGTACTTTAATTTGTTCTGTGGCTTACTAGCTTTGTTTCAGTGGGCAGTATGGATGTATGGTGGTCTGGTGAACCAGAAATGCACTTCAAGAGCAGGAACAGGTTAGGAATATAGCTGCTCTTAACTGAAGAGAAGATGGATGTTTAATGAATGCACATTTGTAAAAGGATTTGTATAGCAATGACATTAACCCGCTCTTTTCCAGTGTCTGGGATGACGTAGGTGTCTTCTGGGAAGAGAATACAGGATACATCTCTGAGGTGCTGGAATGAACTAACATTTCTCCAGAAGTTCCTTTCAGCCTAAATTTTCCTCAGAACTGGGTTTGAAGTTAATTCCCAACAAAAGTGTGGAAACAAGCCCAGCACGAAAAGCATTCAGGAGAAGTTGCTGGAAATGAACAAGTGTAAGTAGTCTTCTCACAGCTCCATAGTCTCTAGTCATAAAATGTCTCCTCAAGCAACAAAGTCTGTGTTTTAATAGATGTGCTACCAGTAAACAAGCAGTTTTTGTGAGCCCAAACCTACTGCCACAGCTACAGTTTATGATCAGGAGCCTCTCTGTACAGACACATGTAAAACATTGGAGGCTTCCTTGGGGCACAAGCGTTGAGACTGTACCTCAGAGGTTGAATTCTCTCCACCTGCAGAGGTGACAGTCCCCAAAAACACAGGAACAGCTCTTTGGCTTCTTGAGATACCTTTAGACTTTCCCTCAACCCCTTGTTGTGCTAGAGTCTCCAACAGGATTTGGGGTATTTCCATCAGCACCAGATTTAAGATGTGCAAGAGCTTTCTCCCTTATTCGTACACCAAACTCTCCAGGCTAATTTCATTGCTAATGATCCCAGAATGACTAGACTTTGAATGCTGGGAATGATGAATCTAAGTAAAGAAAAAAAAAAAAGAATAAATAAAAGAAAGGAAAAAAAAAGAAACAGAAAATTTGGTGTCTCTCAAGACTGGTGGAGGCCTTGCTGCTGGCAGGTAAAGGCAATGGCACACATTGCTGGCTTTTTTGGCTCCTCTAGTTGGTTTTAAATTTCAGCAAGGGGTTATTGCAATGATGAGACAGTTCAGCCCAAATTGCTTTTACCCTGACAAAGAGCTGTTTATCTGTTTGAAAGGGGAGGACTCATCAGTGCTGGAAAGATTTCATATACCTGGTCTCAGGATCTCTTTCCTCTCAGCTGCTGGAACATGAAACCTTCCAGCTGCCTCTCACCACACTTTGCTCAGAGAAGAGAAAATATTACGAATGAATGTTTCTAAATCCCTCATTCAGCGTACTGAGGGCCAGAGCCTGAAGTAAGACTCCTGATAAATACGGGGATCCAAATCTGGCCCTCTGAGAGCTATCATCTATTACACTCGAGTGAAGGAGCGGCCTGATGTTAAGATCTGACTGCTCATTGCAAAGCTTATTTTGTTACATCAGCAGGCCACGAGGTTCAATAAACTATGTGGCCTTTATCTGTTCCATATGTACTGGCTGCCTCCTGTAGTTTCTATGTATTTACTCTGTATATGAGCTTTAAGGGAATCTGATGCCTTTAGACAGTAGAAATGTGGATAATTCTCCAGTTTGTAAAACCCCATTTAAATTTGATTCTACATCAAAAAATAATGCCAGTAATTGCAAACTTTGTTTCTGAGATACAGGCTTCCAGAGGGGCTTGTGACTCAGAGGATTTTATAGGCATTGAAATTTGATGGATTAATTGTTAATAAAAGTTAGATTGGGTAAGTGAGTACAAACATCGTACTGAGTTTAGTGTTTACATTGGCTCCCAAACCTTTTTAAAGGGCAGTTTTGGACTGAGATGCCTGACAGAATTTTTGAGTTTTGTGCCTAGAAAGTTATTTAACTGGAGAACAATCCCCACCGGCAACACCAGAGCTTTCTTCTGGATTTTTTTTTTTTTTTTTTGCATAATGTTATCACTATCTCCTATCAGGATCTCACTGTACAATAGTGACCTCTGATGTAAAGGAATCAGGAGTGCCACTTGCAAGTGCTACCATACAGCCTTACAGAGCAATTATGAGCCTATTCAGCAACAGCCAAACAGCTTAGAAGGGTAGGGACATGTGTGCATGTGTGCACACCCACACGTAAACACACAGACAACTGAAAAGCTGGTGATAAAATAAAATTGAAGACCACAACACTGAAGGATCTGGAGCTGTTAATTTTTATAGCCAATACAGATACTAATATTTTATGAGGTTTGGAACTATCAGTATAAAAAAAAAAGCCTTACCCTTTTTGTTTTAATACAAAGATAAAACTATCACTCGAATAGAGCAACATTATGGTTAATAGACCTCCTCTTTATGGACAGACCTATCTTCCTGTTTCCTTTTGTCAATATTTATAAAAGCAGAAGGATATTTGTGCCTAATCCTATCCAAAATCCATGGGTTGGTTTTTTTAAAGAACTATCTCCTCTGCTCACTTATATCTCAAGGCATATTTCAGTTAAATAACAGAGTTGGACTGATCCTAGCCAGCTTTTATGTGTTGTCATTTGTGAAATGGCTCCCTTTGCATCAAAGCAAATTCTGAAGTGACACTGGGAAATTGGATAAGAGACTTTCCATTGCAGAATTTACATTATGGAGAGCATTTGAACTCTTCAAAAGTGCTGTCCCCTTGTTCTAGGGACACACAAGGGGTGTCTCATTTGAGTGTTCTCAATTGTTTTTTCAGAGGGTTACAGCTACCCCAAAGGGATGACTGGTGGGCCAGTTGGGCATCTTTGCAGAGACTATAAGATAGTCCTTGAGGTCAGTGGAATGAGTTGCAACAGGATGGAAGAGAAACTGGGGACAACCCTGGCCCTAAGTTGTGTGAGATATCTATGTCCACGATCCTTTAGAATAAATAATAAATATTGCACTTTAGGAGTAATAAGAGAAACATTTATTCCCATCTTACTCAACAGATGATGCCAAAGGCATAATGCTTTGAAGAAATGTGATATTATATTGGATGTAGCTTTGAAATATGTTAATATAATAAGCATTTCTCAGTAAGATGAGGTTTTACATCAAGTGTAGAGCAAGGGCAATCTCAGAGGCAGGATGCTGAACTGTTACTCAGGTGATACACCTTCTGCTGTCACACAACCACAGAGTTCCTCTGTGATTTTATTTATCCCTTATGAATGTTTGACAGCATTTATAAATCTGAAAAAAAAAATTTTTGCCCCACAGGAAAGCTATAAGTCAAGACAGAACAGTTTGCAAAGTTTTCAAGTGGTGAAGATCATGAAAACATATGGGTAGGTTCAGATTCTTGGAAAATGCTGCTGATTCTGAGTTGGTTGCAATATACTAGTCATTACCTAAAATGTACTGTAAGTAGGAGGACACAATACATTCTAAGCTCTAAACTATCCTTATGTGGAGCTTGCTCTTTACACTTTTTATGGGATTTTACCAAAACTGCTAAAAACCTGAGAAAAAAATTTATTATGAAACAATTAATGCCTTTTAAATTTTTCAGTATATTAATCCCTATTTTCCAGCTTCTGGGAAAGTCAGAGTTTACCACAGTCTTTGCAATCCCAACATAAACATTTGGGGAAAAAACCACATATGTTTAGGAAGTGCTTTGATGATATGTAAGGTTGGGTGACTTCTTCAATATACTGCAAGAAAGATGCATATGCTTTGTAATCTGAGCCCTGGCCAGGCATCAAACTTCCCATAAGGCACTCTGTCCTAGCAGCAGCCAAGAGACCTGATACTAATAATGTTCCAAGAATTCAAGGTGTTTGTTAATATTCAGCTATAATGAATGCAGCATGTGTTTTTGAATAAACTACATGCTTGAATGAGGACCTCTCATTCAAGAAGGTGAGGTGCATAGTAGAGTGATTAGACTTGGCAAAAAGCAGTTGTTTTGTCAGGATGACACCAGCCAGCTAATTGTCAATGCTCACAGCGTGGCTCCTCCAGCGTCACTAGCAGAAGCAAGAGACGGAGCTGCTTCCATGTCCCAAACCATGCTACACTGGTGAATCCCAAGGGAGTGCCATGATTGAGAAGTCCCTGCAGGTTGGCACAAATCTGCTTTGCATTAGAGCATAGTTGTTTCAGACTGGATACATGGTTGGCTGAATGCCCCAGCTTTTTCACTCTGATTTGTTAAAATTTTACTCACTTACAGTAAACTGAAAATGGCTCAGCTTTTCTACAGAGCATTTGTTTGAGCTTTAGAGGAAAATAATCTTCAGTTACACCAGGTCAGCTCAGTAACCCATACTAGCAATGCAAAACTTCAAATTTATGTCTGAAGAGCTGGGGAGAGAAATAGAACTTAAGCATTTGTCCTACAATTCCACCAACATCAAAAGAGGTCTTCAGTCTTCAAAGCAAGCAAGATCTGTTCCCCAGTAATGAAGCAGGATCTGTTCCTCAGTAATGACTTAGGTCCAGCTGCATATTTTCAGTGGCAAGCATGCAAGGGAGGTGTTTCCATTCTGATATGTGCAGGTTTTGGGCCAAAACATCCTCAGTTGCCTAATGGGATATTTGGGTGGAGGCCCTCATTTCCATAATGTTGAAGAGAAGAGATGATCTTCATACAGGGAAGTGAGATGTTCTAATACCCTTATCTTACCTTACATAACTCCAGATATTAATCATCAGGAAAAAAAAGATCCAGCCCTTTTTAATATAAGGGGATGAAATGATAAGGTTTGACTTAATTTTTCAGTTTTCTCTTGATAAACCTTCACTTTGAGATGCCGCAGGAGGAGGATTCATTAGACTTCTCAGTAACCTTCAAATGTAATTACATCAGCCTAAGCATATGTATTCATCTTTTCTCCCTATAAGACATCTTTGCACTAAATTTAGAGTGGAAATTCTTAAAGAATTAGTTGGAAGAAAGTATTTGGTGCTCTATTTAGGAGGAAGAAGGTAATGTTTTTAAGAAATAGCAATCTGGAAGAATAATCAAAACATACTCATAGCATTTAGCAACAGTTTAATGAGTTTTCAGCTTTTCCATTTCCAGTCAACTAACTTCATCAGCCACCAATACCCCTAAAATAGTGATTTGAAGTGATTATTTGTTTTGGTACTATTAATCATTAAAAGTAGAGTGAATGCTTCTGAAATCAGTGTGGAGTGGGTTTTCAAAGTGAAGCCATTTTTGTTAAAGTATGACTGCATATCTCCATAGAGCTGCTTATAGTTCCACTTTTGA